>NC_142519.1:35298214-35505714 GCF_964205215.1 Stylophora pistillata | reverse complement strand
CCTCGCATCACTGAATATGCATTCAAGTTGATGCGTTCATATGTCAGTCTGGGTAGTAATTTGAGCCCATTGTCGACATCCTCATAATACAGTGCAGTAACGTGCTGCCACAGCACATATTTCCCATTGTTCCACATATACCTTGTACAAGATCCTGAGCCTGAGCTTTTCAGACAGTTCCTTGTGGTCTTAACAAGGTGTGGTGCATCTGACAAGAAGTAGATGAATCGATGTGCAAAGAAATTGACCATCCGATAGCATACATCGCTGTCAGCATTCCCATCAAGATCACTGTGCAAACGATAGAAGCGCCTGTTTGGGGAAGCATCGTCTGAAGCTGCAGCAATGAACCATAGATTGCAGGTTGTTTCAAGAATACCAACTGCCTCCCAGAATATAGGCATTAATTGAGCAGCAGTAATACCTGAATTTGCAAAGTGAGCTAATTCAAACTTGAGTTCAGTGCTGACACCACGGAAAAGAAATGCTAAAGCATGTGATGCAACAGCATCAACTTTCTTTAACACCGCAAAGTTTAAATCAGGGTCCCCAAAGTCCATAAATCCTATCAGTTCTCCGATTGTCTTATCCAGAACAAGGTTAGCCATCACTTTCATCTTATCAAATAAGAGAACCACGTATCGCTGGACATCAAAGTAATGCTCGGTCTCTGCTATAAGAACATCCAACACTTCCTTCTGGAAACCCCTCTGGTTTTATAGCATTGTGGTAGTCCGCTGGCTCGGAAGAACCAACACTCCGCTGTTACTGAGTTCCTCCTAGCATGAGGGTGATTTCGATGCAAGAGATAAACAAAACCTTATTATCATTGGATGATAACGCACTCCTGTCTTAGTTGTTGCAAATAGCCTCTTTTGCTCCTGCTAGAAGATTTTCATAAAAGGGGTCACTTCCGATGCCAGCTGAATCAAGAATCTGGGTAAAATTGTCATTCAATTTATGGTCAGTCTCCACACTTGATTTCAGTAATTCTGCACGCATTTCTGTGAGCTGCTGTTCAAGCTGTGCACGCTTCAACCGCTGTCCCTGTAAAGCAAGTTTTATTCGTTCTGGATCAGTTCTGGACAGAGGAGCATTAACATGGGCTGGCTTTATTGATCTACATGTACTCTCCTTTGCTTTCCTTGTCTTTTCTGTGTACACATTAAACTCCTGACATGCTGGGAAAATTCCATCAGCTTGGTTGAAAAGCAAACACTTCTTTACTCTCCAGAAGCCCTTGTGAGGAAATTGCTGCTGCTCTTCTTCCTCCCCCATACAGTCATGATTCACTGGGACTACATGATGAAATAGCTTGGTAGTCAGTTTCATGGGATTAACTCCAGTGCACAGCTTCATGGTTTCTAAATCCTTTACTAAATTTGAAAGCCACATTGCACATTGTGCGGTGATATTTGAGGTATAAGGGATGGTCATCGACGAAGTACGAACCAAACACTTTAACTGTGAAACCAAGGCTATCGTCCACTATAATCTCCACCTCCGGAACCAAGCATGGCTCCACCATTTTCTTGAAGAGCTTTCTGTCCTCTAAGAGCCTCACACACCAATCACCGATGGATTTCAAACTCTTCGTACGCTCGCAGAACTCTATGAACGACTTGTTCCCTCTATTAACTCTGTTTAAATGATCCAGACGGGTGAACTTCCATTTGAGTAATAGTTGAAAAGAAAGCCTGATAAAAATCTTGTTTGGAGTAGTGATGACCTATGCATATTGTCATCGGTCGACCTTATTGAACATGACAGAGCCGTGCAGACAACAAATAAAGAATTTTTATCCACCGCTGAACTTGTCCGCTGCTGCTATATTCCCTGAACCAAGAGTTCCATACTTGCAGAATTGCATTGCCTCGTCATTATCTCACGACACGTAATATCACGCAAGCAATGCATGGAAAGAGTCATGTTTTTCCTCGTAAAGGATTTTTAATTTGGGTGCGCAAAATACGCTGTTTGGATTTCTTTTCCATCTCATTAATTGTTGCTTGTTTTTTCGGGAAATGCTACCCAGCGGAATCTCAGAGAGAGCATTCGAAGGATGAGATCATGAGCTGAGAGATCCTATGTCTCATACATACATCTCTTACAATGTCGATTATTTATGATTTCTTTTTCATCTATATTCAATGCCCTGTTATGCGGCACAGCTGTTAGGGAACGACACCACGGCCTGGATGGTCTTTTGATGAGATGGGAAATTTGACTCCACGGTCTATTCAGGAAACGACGGTGCCATCAATTAAGGAGAGTTGACCAAAATTGTTAGAAGGATGGAATGGACAAGAATACCTAACAAACACTGATTCAAGCGGGTGACCTCTAGGATAATCGTGTAAGCCGAACGTTGAATAATTTGCTCGATTTACCCACTTTTTGCAATGAGTCTCGCGGCCCGAAGCCATCCTTACTTCCATTAATTAGTAATTAACCTAACCATTTTTTCTCATTTTCGCTACCACGAAGTGTTGAGATGTAACACTAACACATTATTCTGATAACTATGACCATAGCTGCAATGATTACCAAATGGCTTAGTCCAGTCTCCATGATGTTGAGGACCGGGTGATGTCCGATTTGGCCCGTGATCATTCGAGCAATCAACAGGAAAGAAATTTCCGAAGACCTCACGGTTTTTTTTTAATGCATAATTTTTTTTATAAGTCGCTGCTCGGCTGAGAAGAAAGCGAAAAGGAAACCTCTTAGATATTTTTCTACATTCAGTAACGTGTCTTGTCATTGAGGATCACTTACCAATTTCAAAAGCATGCGAATGCTTAGTTTGCAGTTTAACGACAAATAACAATCCCAGCTTGGAAATGCGCGCTAGAAAACAATACTGAATCGAACACGCTTTCCACTGATATTTGATTGCCAGTAACTTTCACTATACTGTTGTAGAGTATTTTAAAGGATTGCTAATTCGAGTATTTTTAGATTTATCTTTTTGTTTTATTAAGTCTCACCTTTTTACGGCTTCGTGTTATTTTGACAGATTTATAGTTTTAAAATCCATGGTAGTTTATCAAGTAGCTCTAAAATCCATGGTGGTTTATCAATTTTCTTGTGCGGGATGTAATTCCCGTTATATTGGCGAAACTAGTCGCCACTTCTCTATTAGGATAAAGGAGCACACGTAGAGCGATATAAACTCGCATATTTTTAAGCATTTCAATACATCTCCTTCTCGTAAGAACAAATACTCCCTTTCTTGCTTTAGTATTCTGGATTTTGCTAACAACTCTATTGATTTAAAACTCAAAGAAGCCTTTTATATAAATAAGATCAAACCTGAACTTAACAAACAATTACAGCATTATAACACTTCTCTAGCGTTTTAGTTCAAACCTTTGATGTCACGTTGTAATTAGTGCCCGCTTTTGTATTACATCATACTGCAAATATTTTATTAATCTACTTGTCTGTTATATAATTACTCACGTCCTCAGTAGGGTGATCCCGTCATAAGTCCAGTCTCACTAGGGGGCGTGAGATCCTCCCACTGCGGGTCCGGGCCCGAACATCCTCCCCACCTCTCCAATACTTTTGGAGACTTGACACTGATTTCTGTGTAACTTGTTTCTTCTTCGCCCTTTTCTTGACCTTTCGAGTAACGACTCCCCACCGTAAGCACCGCTTTCACCTGATTCACCACTTCCAAATTGAGTACTGCTTGCTTCCAGACGAGGTAGCCTCCGTACAGGTCTCCTTAGAAGCTCTTTCTTTGTCTTCAAAACAATGGTACGAATCAAGCCGTCTTTTCCAGGAAGCAATTATTCAACTCTTCCCATCGGCCACTTTCCTCTCACTCCGTCCTCTCTACGAGGGCGCCTGTAGGATCTGCGGTAATGACGATGACGGCGACGATTGTGTGCAGAACGCTCTTCTCCTCCTTCATGATCACCATCTCGTTCTTCTTGTTCATCGCCTTCAGGGCGTTCCTCATCAGACCTGCGCCTATATCTGGGACGTCGTCTTCGGCGGGGTCGGCTCTTCTCCTTATCATCCTCCTCCGGTTTAACCTCTCCGTTGGTAACGGAGTTGGGCCCGCCACGGGGGCGGCGTCTCCCACGACGGAAATCTCGATAGTTGCGGTAGTAGTTTCTTCGGCGGTCCAGAGCATATTTGCTTCCTTGCACAGGGCTTCCATCTGGTCCTGTCACGTTGGCTGCTTCTAGACCCTTCGCTCCTGATACAATATCAAACTCCACTGTCTCCCCATCTCCAACGCTGCACAAGTACTTCTTGGGATTGTTCTTCTTGATGACAGTCTGATGAACAAATATATCCTCTTTGTTGTCACGGTCATCTCTGTTGATAAAGCCATAACCGCTCTTCACGTTAAACCACTTCACTGCACCGCTCACTTTACTGGGAACAACTTTCTTCTCAGCCGACTGTTTTTCTTCAACTTGCGGCTCTTCAGTCGTAGTCATGTTGCTCATGTTACAGTCTCGTAGAGCTCTGCTACTTGGTGGTGTTTCCCCCAAAGGTCTTTTGATGTTCCGTCTGTTCCTCGATGGATGGCGTCCTCTGTAAGCATTGGCTCTCTCTGGGTTTCTTCTAAGCTGTCTTTCGACACTCTCAAGCCTCTTGACTACCTGGAGGTAGTTTGGCTTCAATGGCAGAGCATCGCTTTTCCATAACAGCGGTACTTCATAACGCTTACCATCGAACTTGAGTCCCTCGTTGAACTGTCTAACAGACTCTTCTTCCTCTAAGGACATAGCTGCATTCCTTTTATCTACAGTTGCAATAGATTCCAGCTCCCAAAACTGATTAAGGCTCTCCGTGACTGGATCAACGCACACGGTAGACAGCATGGATAGAGTGTTCTTGGAAGGAAGACCCTCGATGGGTCCTCCTACAATCCATCCAGGTGTTGACTCTACTGTAGTGGGAGCATGAGTGGTTTCCCCTTTCTTGCATTTACCAGTCATAAATGAAAAGTAAAAAGTCTGCTCCTATCAAAATATCGACGTTAACTGGTCCACGAGGGTACGAGTCGGCAAGTATCAAGTTCTGCAGCTGGGGGTAATCTTCTAACCTGATCTCCACTGGTTCTAGTGGTGTGCAGATCTTGTCAATGGTGAGGGCCTCCATGCTACCTGGCGTTGAAATGTTTTCTTGAACAGAGGCGAGCGAGAACCTGACTTTCCTCATTCTCTTCGTTTGAATGGTTTCTCCCCCTAACATGGATACACTAAGGACCTTAGAAGGTCCATCAAGGGCAAGTGATTCGGCAACCTTCTTGGTGATATAAGACTTTTGGCTTCCTGAGTCAAACAAAACCCTTACAGGTGCTTTCTGGAGACCGTCTGAAACCAGCATGGCTGTCCTAGTCTGTAATAAGGTTTGTTGCATCTTGGAGTTATACGAAGCCACAAATCCACTTAATGTTGTATGTCCCTTTTCCTCCGTGGTAGGATCCCAGTCACCATGAAGTATAGTGTGATGACGCCGGCCACATCCTTCAACCTTGCACTTGAGTTGGCGGCAGACTGAAGAATAGTGGAAAGTATTGGCAGGCTTTTAAAAGTTAAAACACAGCCGGCTCTCCCTTACTAACTGCCAACGTTTGTCAATTGACTTTCGCGCAGACTCTAGACATTTAAGGGTTTCATGTCCCTGCTCACACACATGGCAAGCTGCATAACTTCTCCGATTTGTCTCACCTGCTAATAGAGCAGCTGCTGAAAACACTTTCTCTTGGGTGTTGCTTACCCTAGTTCCATCCTTGTCCCATCCCCCACCTCCTCTGGCTGTCCCACCATTCCCACCAATCATACTAGCATTCCTTTTTCCGGCCTCCCTGGAAATCCCTTGTTTATTCAGGAACTTGAAGAAAAGTTCAAGATCAACACTTTCTTCCTTTGTGTCAGTTAGTTCTTATTCCCATTTTTCGGATAACTCAGGTGGAAGTTTGGTTTCCAATATTGGAAGGAGGATACAAGAATGGGTCGTTGGCTTTTCGCCTAGGGCCTCCAGTGCTCTAATCCGATTCTTTAGCGTGTCATGGAGATCTCGCAAAAACTCTACCCCTTCGTTTGACCTTGGTAACTGGATAATTGACTTTACTAGAGATGAAATAATTATTCTTTTCCTACAAAGCGATGTTTCAGAGCATCAACAGAATGCTGATAATTTGCACTAGTGACTTGCTTATCACAAATCCCTCGATTGTGTGATAAGCAATCCCTTCATGTACTGAACGCAGGTAGGTGAACAGCAGGCACATCGTCATTATCATAAATAGCAACCTCGAATTGGTCCCCAAATTTTGAAATTTTAAAATATCTCCATCAAGTTTGGTAACTGAGGTTTTGGTAATTTTAAATGTAACTGTTTGTGCTCCGCTGAACTCGAAGTAGTTTGTTCGTCTGCTTTGGAAATTGCTTGTTTAGATATATACTCTTGCGCTATGTCTAAAGCATTATCAATCACTCGTTGATAGTCAATCCCCTTTTAAGCTTCTTCAGCAACTTCATCATCAGAAATAAGAGCAATAATTTCCTTTCTTACCTCACTGCAACTCTCCATGTAACCATTCAACTTTTGAACAAGATTTTCCATTCTTATGACGTTGTCGCTGGGACTTTTGCTTGTCTCAAGTATTACTTGTATCACAGCATTAATGTCCATCTTAAGGATCATTTTTTTACTTCTTAACAACTGAAAACTACTTAACTGATGATTGGCAGACTGTGACGACGAAAGTTGACCAGTTGATGCTGCAGGCACGTTGTCAGCTGGCAAGGCTTGTTTAGAGCCTATATGAGTCGATTCCTTACTTTTGTTTTGGAAAGATGGAGGATTAGATTCTTCTCGTTTTATAGCAACGATAAGTCGAGCCATGAGAGCTGGTTTCTTTCCTTTTGCCGGTAATCCTCTCCTTTGTAACTCAGTTTTGACTAAGGAAAGAGACATTTCACTCACATTTTTCTCCGCTGACGATGCACAGTTGTCTGCCATATTCAATCCTGTAATCGTTTATCGCGATGTTTACTTTTCTCCTCAGTGCTTTGCTTCCCCAAAGGTTTCTCGAATCCGGCTTCGAAGGATCATAATGTTCTGTTCAGACTTCTAAAATGTTTTGTTCCGAATACTAAAATATTTTGTTCAGACTACTAAAATAACTTCAAGCGAAAAGCTCATGTTTTTTATATACCACAATAGTAACGCAACAAAAAATGTCCTCAGTAGGGTGGTCCCATCATAAGTCCAGTCTCACTGGGGAGCGTGAGATCCTCCCACTGCGGGCTCGGGCCCGAAAAGAAGAGGAATAGCTGTGGTAGTAGAAGGTAGTAGCAACGAAAGAAGAGTAGAGAATAAAGAAGAAAATTACAGAGTCCTGGTACCTTTCGTTAAGTCGTCCAAGCGAGTGGCAAAAACCCCCCAACAATACTTACGAGTAGGCTTATGATCCGGCTTGAGAAAGTTCTCTGGTGGAAGGTAAAATGTTAAAATTCTGTCATTGCATAGGGACCAGAGAAGATATTTATCCTCTCTTGGTGGTGATCATGAATTGTTCAAAGCTGAATTGCGTCAAACAGGTCGTGAGGAGGGATCAAGTTTGACCCTACATTTTTTATTAGAAGTAATCCGAAAATCGTTTTACTTCAACAAAGGCTGAACATTTCATTGCCCTTGTAGGTTAAACAGCGACGAAAATTTTCATCATCATGTGCAGAACACAGATATATATTACAAAAGAGGTCTTATAAATAATCAAGGCAATATTGATATCGCATTCGATTTAAGCCACGAAAACAAGACTTTCCAAATGAAAAGTGGATTTCGTAAACCTGTGCAAACTTCATCGTAAACCACCCTTGGAGCTGCCGAAGACACAAAGTGTGTTCTCCTTTGCTTTGAAAATGTTCTCCTTTTTTAGGAACAATTCTCACCTTTCTATGAAGATTTTTCTACTCGTAATATTACAGCAAGTATTGACCGGGAAGCCTCATATTTCTCTCTAAGAAATTGTTCTATCACTGTTAATCTTACTTTAGAAAATATACAATATCTTAAACCTCAAGATCTTAATTGTTCGAGAACGCATTTTCTTGGCTGCAATGTTTTTGTCTGATCTTTCAGAACGTGTTCAGGGCAGGAAGAAATCGTTCTTCCACAGAAACGATAATTTCATCTGCTCTTAACGAAATAATTTGAGAATCAAACATGACATTGAAACACTTTATTGGGTACAATATTGCTGAAAAAAATGCCTTACAAAAAATGTTTAAAACAACGGAAAGTATAGGTATAAAAAAGCAGCATAAACTTTTTACACGAGTCAAAATTTTCAATGATTTAATTTTAATTTTAATTTTAATAGCTTCGCCAACTGGCAGGGACACCGCAACAGCTTGCGCCAATTACTGGGGGGCCCAATAAACCCACCCATCCCACCCCAGGGGGAGGACATCCATCACACAGTAATCTCGTGTGTGGGAAATTAACGTCTCCTACCCCAACCCTGCAGGAGACGGGACCTCCACTTATTCGTCCCTATCAGAGACGACTAGAATATGTAACCATTTCTTGATGTTACAGAGAGGCAGAAAATTCTTCTCAATTATTTTAAGACCCTGAGTGTTGGTCCGGCCGGGGCTCGAACCCTCGACCTCCCGCACAACAGTCCAGCGCTCTATCCATTGAGCTAACCGGGAGGCGGTTAAACAGTATAAACACAAAATAATCAGTCCACGATACTGACACACCATTCACAAACGCCAATTTCATTGGTGAAGCAATAAACGAGAACTGTAACACAAGCTTGAAGTCACTGTCATTGTTATAGCTAATATGAACGATATTACGGTAAATGCCACCAGCTCCAGCCAGCCAGTAGCGCGACGTATTATTTCCTCACGACAGTACATCACAAGTGGGTTGTATAGCCTGAGACTGGTTCAGTCTCCTTCTCGGTTCCTGTAAAGTGTAGAGTAAGCGATAAGAAACGGAAAAATCTTTAATTATCAATGACATTTAAATAAAAAATTCTGGCTATGCCTCGAGCTTTTCTGTAATTCCTTCTCTGAAGGTTTTACCATCATCTCATCTTAAAGATGAAATATTCTAGAGTGTAGCCCAAATATGTTGGTTGTTACGATGTATGCAGAGGCATGATTAGGTGGGAAGGGGAGTGGGGGTCTCTTGGATTTTAGAAACCCCTCTTTTGAGCTTTAGCCATGACTTTACTATTAAGAGGAAAGGAGGGCGTATCGCAATTGAATTCTTCGAAATAAGCTGTTTATATTCACTTTTGAAAAAAGAAAAGAAAATTGATTTGGAAACAGATTCCCAAAATGTAGGGGGAAAGGAGGAAAGTCTGGACTTGCTCTGCTTCTCAGTTGCTGACACTCTAACTATGTTGACGGTGCATCACAAGACTGCAATATTTGTTGATGAAGTGTGTACTATATTTGGAAATTTCAACATTTTATTTGTAATATTCTACTTCCTTCTCTTTAGGAATTGAGCCTTTATTACATAATTCCGTGGAGTTTATCTATATATATCTACCCAAACAGACCCGGCTTTAAGTCAGCTAACAAACTGCATCTCACCTTTTTTCCCGCAGACTGTCTTGTAAACTTGAAAAATTATAACAAGCAGCAAGCTAAAAGCAGCCAGTGAGCTGGGCACGAATGAGAACACGTTTTGTACGTAACTCCCACACTCTTGACAATCGGCAGACTCACTAGGGAAAAAAAGCGATCATTTTATCTCTTTTTAAACAACATTTATTTCGCTTTCTTAATTCTTCTACATAGCCCTTAAGCACAATATTACTTTTTGCAATAAAAATTCCCACTTCGTTTACTCTTCACTTATCTTGAGTCACTTTCTTTTGTTTCGCGAGAATATCCCATGAAATTTAAAGCTCTTGGAACGCATTTTATGCGCCATGAAATGCTGGTATAGTTTATAGTTAGATAGGATGGAGTCAAGAGCCTGGTAGGGACGAAGGATGCAAAGGAGGAGAGGAGAAGAAAAGACCAATAGCAACAGCGTTGAATAACAAGAAGAACAAAGAATAAAGAAAAGAACATGTATAACGCCAAACCAAAAAAAAAATCGAAAGAAAATGGAAGAAATAAACTTAAGTAAAACAAAGGACAAAGAAGAAAATGAAACAGGCTGGGGAGTCTATTTTGCTGAAAAGTCATAATATATCTTCCAGTAATAAAAATAATTCTTATCTCAAAACCGTGAGAAGTCCAAGTTTACCTTCCTTTAGGAAATAGAACTTGTATGACGAGATACAGAGTTCCTGAGGTCAGGTTGGAAATAATACCTACGACAGAGAATACCAAACCAGAGCTGGCCTGCAGGGAAAATCATACAACAAAATGGATTTGTTTTAAACAAAAAAAAAGGTAAAAAATCTTTGTTCATTTACTATTTGTAGCGCGGTCTTACTTATCTTAGTAATAGAATTCAATTGAATTTGTATACTGTAGTTGTCACAAATAAAGTAAAAATTTGGAGAATAGACTAAATAAGTGTCCTCCAACTTACTTTGTTTTCTCCAATGAGTTCGGTTGCAAAGCTAAGTGCATTAACAAACATGGCGGAGGACCCAAACCCCAGTAGAACAACGGCCGGGTAAGTGAACGCCCTTGTTGACTGGGTAATACGCATAAACCACAAGCACGATCCAATTACAGTCAGAGCAGCCCCAATGAACGACCACTGAAACAAGATGGGGAGTTTCAGAAGATAGCAAATGTATGTCATTAAATTCTGACTTTAAATATTACATTTCCAGTACTCTGATTGGTTCACCCAGTTCAGTACATCAGTTCTCTTGCCGAATTATCTTTTATATAATGAGATCCAATCAAGCGTTTCTGAGTTGGACTGGGTTGTGTTTAGCTAGAAGAGAACGCTTCTCCGGAACAACGGAAATTAAGTAACGATTAAAAAAAAGCTATAAATAAAAGTACGAAATGACACCATCTGATGGTACGTATCTTTGACGTTTTACCTATGTATTGAAAAAAACAATGCAGATGAGTTCAGGAACTCATGATCTATAAAAAGGATACCCACGTCAGAAAAAAGAGCCAATTACCTTCAAAATTTCAAGTTGACTAGTAAATTTTCTTTTGACGTTTCTCGCTCTGACTAGGCCTTTAGTTGCAAAAGTTTATTTATGAAATTCCTTTGAGCAGCCATGATATTGGTTTCCACCGTTTGCTACCACACAGCAAAATATTTGAATGTGCACAAAGCTTCTTGATAAGCTTGAAGTTTTAGAAATTGGATCTTGAACCGAACGCTTGTTCAATACATTTGGGACAATACGTTTGTTCAATGCGTTTGGGACTCGAGCCCATAACTTGTACCATACCTTAGCCTTTTTTGAATGTAGTTAAACCTTTTGTCCGGAACATTTACTTTTGTGAATAGTGTAAAGAGGGCCAAAAGATAACGGTGGAAGGATATTAATTTCATTCAATCAATCTTCTAGAGGAAGCCTGAAGCCCACTGATTGCGTAAAACCGTGGTTTGGGCTAGACTTGTGTGTAAATTAACAGCCCAAAAAGTTCAGTTTATTTAAACGTTGGCAGTCGACGATCGCTTCAATTTCGGTTCCATAAGCCAAAAAATTGAACAAACTGTGCCTAACTATAACGCTTGTTGACCAGCTGGAACCGAAAAACACAGTTAATGCTGTTCTCAAATAAATTTTTTAATCGTACTCTTCCAAGAACGCTTTTTGGATTTGGAAATCACTTTATTTTGAGCAGGTATTTAGATCCAGCAGTGTACACTGCTTAGCGTTGGAATGTAATCCAGCTCCGGCTTGTTGGATATGAGCGCTTGAGACCAGAAACAAAAAGAGCAATTAAAGTACTATTCGGTCAACAATTTTGTCCACGATCATTGCTTACGTTAGAACGTTATGTGAAAATAGTTTTCTTTCTTTTTATTACCTGGTTTCCTACTTTTCCAGAGAGCTTCCTTGATATTTGGGTAGACAATGTGGCACTCACTAACAATATCAATGGCAGAATGGCAATCGCTTCCTTAAAAGAAACATAATAGTCTGAAGTTTTAAAAAAATACAAGTTTTCTCGTGGTCGAATTGATTGTTTTACTGTCATTAAAAAGTATTTTGTTCAATTGAATTTGTGTGACTGAATTCCCCTATCAGAGGAACACGTTTTTCTTTGGTAGAATTTCAACATCACCTCAGGAGGTTTCTAGTCATTAACTCTCAGCACATTTTCCGCTCTTGGTATAACCTGGGGACTTTCTTGGTTATGAACAGTCTAGTATTAGGGCTAACAGGGAAGCGATTCGGATTGTTTAACTCGTCAATAGTCCAGCCTAAGCAGTAATTAGACAAAACTGCCCATTTTTCAATTCTTTAAAACGTTTAATGAATTATTTGATGATATTTTTGTCCATCTATCTGTCTGCCTGTCTGTCTGTCTCTCCGTCTGTCTGTCTCCTCTACCGTCTCACGGGAAAGTTGGCTGACTGACAGGGAAGGAGGAAGTAAGGAAAGGAGAATGGATGAGTAACCAGGTAATTGTTTGACCACTATAGAAGATCACTACAACGTTCAGTAGCTTTCAAACCCAGAAAAAAAAGGTCTGTACATACTTTTTCAAATTTCAGTTTGTCAGTCAGGAGCAGGGGCAGGTAGGCGTAAAACACATCCTGTGAACCTTTTGTGCACGCGTAAATAATTGCAACCTAAGAAGGAAGAAAAATCATAAGCATTTATGAAAAATCACCCAACCCTTAAAGAAATTTACTAATAATACTAAACTAACTTACGAACTTATATTCTCGTACTCGTTATAACCTTAGGAATAGTGACTTTGAAATACCACGATTTAACACTATACGCTATGGTAAACACACACTAAGGTATCAAGGACCATATATTTGGTCCAAATTAGAAAATGGTATGCGTGAACTACCAAGCCTTAGTATCTTTAAAACTAGAATCCGTAGAGTTGACCTGGTAAGCCTAGTGGAAGACAGTGGCAACTGCTGCAATCTTTGCAGCACGTGATTTTTTTTTTTTTTTTTTTTTTTTTTTTTTTTAATTATCTGCATGGTACAAGTATTTTTTTTTTTTTTTTTTTTTTTTTAAATTATCTGCATGGTACAAGTATTTTTATGTTATCTGAACACTGTTGATATTTCTAAATATTTTAAAATTTTAATGCATAGTTTATCGGCTGTATTGTTACTTATTATGATACTGTACATAGTTTTTTTTATTAATTTTGTAAAAGTAGGTGTCCCCAATTAGCTCTATGAGCTAAATACATTGACACGGTAATAAAGATTTTATTATTATTATTATTATTATCAGTATCACCTGCACCAAAAACAAAATTAGGTTACGTTTCGAAATCCCAAAGTCAGCCTCATAACCTGTCGAACACATTTCAGTGGCAGAGACAACATCATGTGGTGTCTTGTACGTATTTCTCCCTGGATCATTTGGAATAGACTCAGTTGAATTTCTCATGATAAACTATTAGTTGTATATTCTTCGTGATTTAGTGTGTAAGCTAAAGATTACAATGAAGATGCACAAATCAAGTTACCTTGTACAAATGAGGATCTTTGAGCCAGCTTCGCACTGTCTTTGGTTTTGGTGGATGAGCGGATTCTACATCAGAAGCAGATGGCAGAGCTTTTCTCTCATCTTGGCTAACATCCTGAAAATGTTGGTTAAGCTGTGTTTCATTTGTATCAAATCCTTCATTGTCAACACCGGAGGTCCGTTTTTGACCTTGGTTGTATACTTCTGACCTCTGTTGTCCATTTTCCATTATTCCCTGACCATCCTCTTCATTTATATTATCTATGGGTCTGACATTGTCTGGCTTCTCGTCGTTTTCTTCTTTAGAATCCTTTTCTTTTGTCATCATTTTATCAAAGATGCTCATCATAAGGCTTATTTTTCGCTCTTTTGGTAATTCCTTAACAAACGTGAGGTCGTCCTCACTTTTGACTGTCATTGAGACAACGGGCATGTTCGGTGTAGGATCATGCTCTTCATTTTCTACGGTCTTAATTTCGGAAACCTCCTCAGTTTCACTTCCTCCAAATAGGGCTGCAAAAAATGTTCGGGAGAAACTCCTTTCTCCAACAGGGCAGGTTTCTTCTTCAGACAATCGCAGACTGTGAATTACTCTATCACGGATATCTTTCTTTCTCTGTTGATCTATAGCAAATCAAAATAAAAAACGACGTGGTATGTAAACGACGTGCTGTGTAGATTAAAAACATCACTGAGACAAATAAAACGTCTATTGACTTCAGAAAAGCGATGAAATTAAGAAGAAATTGTTAAGGAAGATATCGAGTGGAAACTTTGCTGAAAGCAAGGCAAGTGAAGTTGTTGCACAGCCTTACGAATAATGAATAACGACTCACCTATTCCAAAATACGCCAATGACTGTAAGACAACAGGCCATGCTTTGAAGGAGCTTTCAGTCTGTAACAAATATAAAGCAGTAAATTACACAATATTATTTTGGATGAGATCACCAGCAATGGACACAGAGTAAATATTTACATTAACCGTAGGTCACTAATTGGCACATTTTCCCCAATATTTGTATATACTTTGATGTGCGCTTGGCGCGGTTAGCTACAGGTCTAACCTACAGGTCTAAATCCAAGGCAGTAATGTGGGTAAAAGTGATTGTGGACTCCGATCTTTGGTGTAAGAGACCCCTTTTTCAATGCAGAGGCAAGAGTCCAATTTCCTTCAATAAGGGATCAAATAATTGTTTCAAATGAGACGAAACATTTAGCTGCAAATAAAGAATTCAAAAACTGCTAAACTTAAAAGAGAAACAAGGAAAAATTTTTTTAATAGCAAAAAAGGAAAAAAACCTAATTCTACTTCGAAAACGGGCGTCCACGTTAACTTTAATTGATATAATAATATGTACAGAAAAGACCTACAATCTTATGTAAATATGAATGTAAAGAATTACGCCGTAGGTCATTAGCGGTTATGCAAGAGTGTGTATGTGTACCCGGACTGAAATTAAAGTGATGTATTAGTAAGTACATTAAAGTTTCTATACGACCAACAGGGTTTTTATTGTTTTAGTATCTCTTTAACCTGTAAAAGAGTGTTTTTGTAAAAAAAATTTGATTCTGACGCCTCTTCACCCTAAAATCGAGCTTTAAAGTTCCCGCTTCGGCCACGCCCAATGAAGTTGACCGCGTAAGGGAAGATTGGTGATGAGTGACGTCATTCCAGGAGCGTTTCGAGCGTCGTGTTGTTACTTTGCTTGACAAACGCAGTACTTTTACAACACATCTATCGGGCATATCTATGTCGCCGAAAACTCTTTACCTTACAAAAAAAAAACAGTGAAATGAACCACTGGCGGGTTTGTCGCGTTCCTGATTTGACGTCACGACCCATTCTGAACCCAATCTCTTTTTTGCTCCAACTCACGGTCACCTTCAATGGGCGTAGCCAAAGCGGGAAGTTTAAAGCTCGATTTCAGGGCGAAGACTCATCAGAATCCAATTCTTATTTAAGAATACTTTTTTACATATTAAATACATACCAAAACTATAAAAACCCTGTTGGCTGCATAGACACTTAAGTTGACTGCCTGTCTCCATATAATTTGTGGTTACTCATGTTTGCTAGCTCCTTCTCTGTCTCCTTTTTTCAGATGTAACTTACTTTAAATCAATCAATTTAATCGAACTTATTAATTTCTGATAAAATTGCAAATGACTGTAATAAGAGAGATAAGGAAACCAAAAGTTTCTTTTAATGGTGCAGTTTTGTGTAATTAGAATTTACCATAGAATCTGCAGTTGACTCAGGAAGCGCCTTGTCCTTTGAATCCTCTGAAGGTTCTTTGGTTCCAAAATGGAAAATAGCAGAGCAAACCAGTCCTACTGCTGTCAATATCAGAGTTATCACCTGTAGATGAACAGACGTTACAACTGTAGTTAAGTGACTTTAATGATAGACATAACATAAATATAATTGTCCCAAGCGATAACCCTAATTAAATTAACATGGGCCCATCTACCACAACCTGAAAGGTCGGATGCTCAGTTTTATTCTGTGTCTCGGCTGAAGGAGCAGTAAATAGCACAGGAAGAAAGGAATTAGAGAAAAAAATTAACACTGAAACAGTAATAATCAGTGGCAGTAATAGAATCATGTGGATATTATTAATTACCATAAAATCCATTGAGCTTTCTTTTGTTAACTGATCATGGCTATCTTGTCCAAGAATTAGCCACGCCACAAGGTAGAAAACGATGCCAGTTAAGTACATGAAAGCCGTTCTGTAAATAGGTAGTCAACTGCAAGTGAGCTTTGAAAAATCTTTACGTTTTGTAGAGGGAAGAACAGCCTAAGAATTTACTTGTTACTAATTAAATGTAACTGTTTTTGAAGTGAAATCAACTTCTACAGATACAAAACTTGATAAGATTTGTCTGAAGTAAGATCTAATAAGACTTAACGCCGAAATACGGACATACTGACGAAACCGGGAAGTCATGATTCATATAACTATTATCTTTATGATTACATTTGTTAGTTTGATTTTCATTATTATTAATTTTACTATCATTATTATTATTATCATTGTCATTATCATTATTATTGTTTTATCCAAACCCTTTTAAGTAACGAGAACAATCGTGACGAGGGCTGCGCAACTCACGCAAATTTATTTGGTTCAAGTGCCTTGATATTGTACCTCTTGCTACGTCATAAAAGTACACGAATGTCAGGCATGGTTACTTGGCTGTTTAGCGGTTAAACTGATTGATCACCAGTCCAGTCGTAATTCGTGCGGCAGGGAGTCCTCTTTCTCATCACACCTCAAGCTTCCATGCCGTTCGCGCTATGAACACACGCTTTGACCCAATCTGAGTCTTGCGCTAATTCAAAACTTTCAGCCCGAGTGTAATGAACTTGTCTCAGCATGAATATAACTTTAGCGATCGAAAGAGTTTCACAAACCTTAAAGTAGTAAGCTTTGTGGCCTCACTTTGATCCTTTGCCAAAACAGGAATAATCGACAAGTGCGATATGTCAACGAAGTTGATGGAAAATGAAAGTACGGTGGCAATGAGAAAGTAATACAACAGCACCACCCATTCACTGGTTTCACTGCCGCAAACTAAACATTTGCTGAAAAACAGCGGCAGACCTATTGCAGTTGTAATAGTTCCAAACAAATGCCACGATTTTTTCTTTCCATGCTTGCGTGACAGGACCGGAATCTTAACCTTATCACATAAAAAACCTGCTACTGGAACAAATATAAATGCACCGGCAAAAAGACTGTAAAGAGCAATCAAGCCGGCATAGGTTGCAGGAATGCCAACCACTCTCATGAGAAAAATCATCCGGAATGTTTGTAACATGCGGCGAGTGACATCATTAATCACATGCCCGACTCCGCAGGAAAACTGCTGAAAGTACGATAGTCCTCTCCAGTTATGATTTTTCTTGACCTCCATGTCCAAATCCGCAAATACAAACAACCTAAAGAGGAATAAAGATAAGAAAATAAAATCAAAATCAAAAATAAAACAATAAACAAGAAAAAAAGGCAAGGAAAAAGCATTTTATTAAAGCCCGAAATTACAAGGCAAAACTTGAGGGCCCAGGAGGACTGACAGGAAACAAAATTAAAAAAATAAACTACCCTTAAACCCTTCCATTATGCGATAATTTTTATAGAGTTTAAAATATAGGCGACAATTCTGCTGGAAGTTTTCTCCAGAAATTTACAGGTTAAATTTACAGGAGATTTTATACTTTTTCCTTTGGAGGACAGAAGTAAAGAATGATGATGTCACCATTTATAACTTTGTGCATCGTTGCTGTCCGTCGTGTCAATAATAGATCATAGATGAAATAAAAACGTGATAAAAACAACAGTGACACACTCGGCTGCACCACGTTTTGATTAGATTCCATATTGCTGTGCATCTGGTCAATAATAGATCATAGATGAACTAAAAACGTGATAATAACAACAGTGACACACTCGGCTGCACCACGTTTTGATCAGATTCCATGTTGCTGTGCGTCTGGTCAATAATATATCGTAGATGAAATAAAAACATGCTAATAACAATAGTGACACACTCGGCTGCGCCGCGTATACCGCATTCTGTTTTCACCACATTTTGACGTTATCCGTGACCTATTATTAAACAGACAGCAATTGGGTTATTAAGGCCGAACTGAAATTTGAATGCTATAGGTAAAACTTCATTGTCCCTAATCAGTGATGTATGGTGTCAACAACAAATTGTGGCCGTAAAAGGTTACTGTTTGACGTGAAGGTTTTCCCAAATATCCTAGCCTTTTAAAAATAGATGGACGGAAGTACTTTTTCTAGCTCTTCCCAAGATTTCTTCACAGCTCGGTAGAAGCGCCTATTGATGTAATTAAACATTAAATTGCAGGAACAGTGAGAAAACTGCGAATGATTGACGCCATTAAACTTTTGCTTCACACTTTTAACTCAGAGCATACAGGAGAATTTATTACTTTTACTTTGGAGGACAGAAGTATAGAATGATGATGTCACCATTTATAACTTTGTGCATCGTTGAGGTGCGTCGTGTCAATAATAGATCATACATGAAATAAAAACGTGATAAAAACAACAGTTACACACTCGGCTGCACCACGTTTTGATTAGATTCCATATTGCTGTGCATCTGGTCAATAATAGATCATAGATGAAATAAAAACGTGATAAAAACAAAAGTGACACACAAGTCGGCTGCACCGCGTTTTGATCAGATTCCATGTTGCTGTGCGTCTGGTCAATAATATCTCATAGATGAAATAAAAACGTGATGATAACAACAGTGACACACTCGGCTGCGCCGCGTATACCGCATTTTGACGTCATTTTGACGTCATCCGCGACCTATTATTGAACAGACAGCAATTAGGTTAGTAAGGCCGAATTGAAATTTGAATGCTATAAATTTCAGTTTCCTAAATCAGTGATGTGTGGTGTCAGCAACAAATTGTGGCCGTAAAAGGTTACCAAAAGGTTGCTGTTGACGTGAAGGTTTTCCGAAATATCGTAACCTTTTAAAAATAGATAGACGGAAGTACTTTTTCTAGCTCTTCCCAAGATTTCTTCAAGGCTCAGTAAAAGCACCTATTGATGTAATTAAAAATTAAATTGCAGGAACAGTGAGCAAACTGCGAATGATTGACGCCATTAAACTTTTTGTTCACACTTTTAACTCAGAGCATACTTGTTTGACTCTTTCGAGATAGTACTAGTTAATTACTAATCTTTCTAAAAGTGTTTGGTTTGAGAACATCAGCCCAGAAGTTTACTTGTCTGGAATAAGTTAAGTGCTTGAAAAGAGAAGAGTTATAACTACTTTATGTCAGACGATTTGCAGTCGATCAATTGATCACTCTTTCTAACCTAACTATCAGGTGATGAAGGCATTAGCCTAAACAGCTCCTCAGTGAATACGCTTCGTCTTGGAAAATGGATTCAAATGATGAGATTTGTGTAGTTTATCAAGAGTTGTGCTTTATGAGATAACGAGGAAACTATTTTTTTAGAGAAAAAATACTTTCTGCGGTAGACCATGCATATTTTTTACGCATCGTTCACAACTCAAATGATGGATGAGTATTTTGCTGTAAAGGCAACTCAACAGATGCTATTCTTTAATTACGAAATCGTAATTCAATACTGACATGGAAATACTGGCATCTTTTCAAGCCGGAAAAATCAACGATGATAACACTCATTGGTAGCTACTTCTAGCCAGCTATTTATGTATTGGAACTGAATCTTGAAGCTTTGCACGGGTGTACAATTAACATGGAGATAAATTTTTTTAGCAATAGATCTATTTCATATAAAATTTGCACTTTCAGGATAAATCATAGCACTCTGCACTATTGGGATTAAATGAACAAATTCTCTGCCTATCGGAAATCCCGAATTTCAACAAAATTGCTGTTTCTCGCATGAAAAAGAAATCCGCTACGAACTAAAAGACCAAAAGGCCTACTCATTAAGAGCATGCATGGTCAAAGATCATTTTCAGCCTATTTGTTGAAACAAACTCCAAGAAGAACATATATAGAAAAGCCATCTAATATGGTAATCGCATGCAAAAAAATCTATGAATCAGACGAACCATCTTCATTCGTAAAGTTATCGGTACTGTGAGTGTGATTGCTGTCTTTCGCACGAGATGTTTGTGAAAAGCTGTTGAAATAAATGAGCGCTATTCACGCACGTACCAATTTAGTTATTCTACATTTTTGACTTCAAAACTCAAATTTTCATTTCTTGATAAAGATCCTGCGGTTAGTCTTTTGAACTACGAAAAAAACAGTTAAACACTTAACTCGACAAAGTCTTACTATGTAAGTCGCTCACCTTGTTTTGAGATTTCTATGATCCAAATTTGTTTTATCGAAGTATGTAACCAGACCTGACTGAGCTGCACCGATGGTTGGACTCCAAGTGTTCAAGATTCTAAATCAACCAAAGATATAGCGAGGCCAGGGTTGCTAATATTTATGTACGAGTTCACTCTCATTCAGGCGAATCAGCATGGCTTTCTATTGTGCGCAACAAAGATAAGTTATACTTGGGCACAAATCTTTTTTTATCCTATTTTGTGTTACACCGGGAAAAAGAGTGATTATGAAAGGTAATTATGTCTTTTGCATTATATGATCGGTCGACCTTCGAGTACATAACAAAGCCACAGGCAGCGGATGTGACGTCTTTCCGCACTAAAAGCGCACATGAATTAAAAAAAAAAAAAAAATGATCCAGGCGGGTAAACTTCCATTTTAGTAATTGCTGTGAAGAAACCTGATGAAAAATCTTGTAAGTAAGGAGAGTTGACGAAATTGTTACAAGGATTGAATAGACAAGAATACCTAACAAACACTGATTCAATCAAATGACCTCTCGGAATATAGTCATAGTCTGAGCTACAGTTGGGGGCGATTTCGATTTTTATTGATTCAAACATCTGTGTGCCTATAAATCTACATAGCTTAGTATTTGAATGGTGTAAAAATGAGAATCAATTCTACTTTATGTAAATAAAAATTTTCTATCTATGTGGTAGTAGCGTTATCCGGCGCATTAAAATCAGGACCATAAGAACACAAAGGACTGAGTAGATCCCGCTGCCGAAACAAAGACTTCTACCTTTAAACTTTTACAGGCTGACGTTTATAAACCTAGTAAATATGTGTGGCTGAGAGATGCTTTACACTCATATATTGGTGCAAAATAAGAAGTGTTACTTTATTTATGCTAAGCTTTTCTATGAATTGAGAACACTAATGCAAATGCCGATGGTGGGCTAGTCTAAAGTACCAATGAATAAAGGCTGATAGTTTCTAAAGAAACTGTTTGGGGCTGTGTCGGTGGGGGTAACGAAATAATTTGAATATATCAACAAAGTTGAAATGGTAAATTGATTCAACTTAGCGGCCTGCTCCCAGTTGGCTTGTTAGCTCAATTGGTAGAGCGCTGGACTAGTATCGCAGAGGTCAGTGGTTCGAGTCCCGTACAGGCCTGATTTTTTTCAGGTCTGATTTTCGCTATTGCTTAAATAACGCTATCTACTGCGAGGATCGTGCATCATATGTATCTAATACCGCAGTTCAAAATATATGAACTTCATATATTCATTGTATCTAATTACAGCATTATAACACTTCTCTAGCGTTTTAGTTCAAACCTTTGATGTCATGTTGTAATAAGTACCCGCTTTTGTATTACATCATACTGTAAAATTTGATTCATCTACTTGTCTGTTATATAATTACTCACGTTCTGTTACTCATTGATTGAAGATGACATAAGCATGCCGAAACATGTCTCTCAAAAAAGTTGTCTATTTCTTACAAATTTATAGTTATGATCTTTTATTTTTAGTTTGTGCTTGAACTTGGCTCAATTCTTTCCGTGCTAGACATTTTAATCGCTTGTTGTGGTTGAGGATAATTAGTTTCATAGGTGGTCATGTTTGGGTTTGTAAAACTGACCTTGAGTTTTACCCACACTGAATATCCTGTTTAGGAAATTCCCACGGTTAGCTAACCTAAACATGTCTGTGATTTTTACATCAAATGCGAGGGCACTCCTTGCTGAAGTTGGAAGATGTTCTGTTCAGACTACTAAAATGTTTTGTTCCGACTACTAAAATATTTTGTTCAGACCACTAAAATAACTTCAAGCGAAAAGCACATGTTTTTTATATACCATAATAGTAACGCAACAAAAATGTCCTCAGTAGGGTGGTCCCGTCATAAGTCCAGTCTCACTGGGGGGTGTGAGATCCTCCCACTGCGGGTCCTGGCCCGAACATCCTTTCCACCTCTCCAATACTTTTGGAGACTTGACACTGATTTCTGTGTAACTTGTTTCTTCTTCGCCCTTTTCTTGACCTTTCGAGTAACGACTCCCCACCGTAAGCAGCGCTTTCACCTGATTCACCACTTCCAAATTGAGTACTGCTTGCTTCCAGATGAGGTAGCCTCTGTACAGGTCTCCTTAGAAGCCCTTTCTTTGTCTTCAAAACAACAGTACGAATCAAGCCGTCTTTTCCAGGAAGCAATCTTTCAACTCTTCCCATCGGCCACTTTCCTCTCACTCCGTCCTCTCTACGGGGGCGCCTGTAGGATCTGCGGTAAGGACGATGACGGCGACGATTCTGTGCCGGACGCTCTTCTCCCTCTTCTCCTCCTTCATGATCACCATCTCGTTCTTCTTGTTCATCGCCTTCAGGGCGTTCCTCATCAGACCTGCGCCTATATCTGGGACGTGGTCTTCGGCGGAGTCGCCTCTTCTCCTTATCATCCTCCTTCGGTTTAACCTCTCCGTTGGTAGCGGAGTTGGGCCCGCCACGGGGGCGGCGTCTCCCACGACGGAAATCTCGATAGTTGCGGTAGTAGTTTCTTCGGCGGTCCAGAGCATATTTGCTTCCTTGCACAGGGCTTCCACCTGGTCCTGTCACGTTGGCTGCTTCTGGACCCTTCGCTCCTGATACAACATCAAACTCCACTGTCTCCCCATCTCCAACACGGTGCAAGTACTTCTTGGGATTGTTCTTCTTGATGACAGTCTGATGAACAAATATATCCTCCTTGTTGTCATCTCTGTTGATAAAGCCATAACTGCTCTTCACGTTAAACCACTTTACTGCACCAGTCACTTTACTGGCAACAACTTTCTTCTCAACCGGCTGTTTTTCTTCAACTTGAGGCTCTTCAGTCGTAGTCATGTTGCTCATGTTATAGCCTCGTAGGGCTCTGCTACTAGGTGGTGTTTCCCCCAAAGGTCTTTTGATGTTCCGTCTGTTCCTCGATGGATGGCGTCCTCTATAAGCATTGGCTCTCTCTTGGTTTCTTCTAAGCTGTCTTTCGACACTCTCGAGTCTCTTGACTACCTGGAGGTAGTTTGGCTTCAATGGCAGAGCATCGCTTTTCCATAACAGCGGTACTTCATAACGCTTATCATCAAACTTCAGTTCCTCGTTGAACTGTCTAAGAGACTCTTCTTCCTCTAAGGACATAGGTGCATTCCTTTTATCTACAATTCCAATAGATTCCAGCTCCCAAAACTGCTTAAGACTGTCCGTGACTGGATCAATGCACACGGTAGACAGCATGGATTGAGTGTTCTTGTAAGGAAGACCCTCGATGGGTCCTCCTACAGTCCATCCAAGTAATGACTCTACTACAGTGGGAGCATGAGTGGTTTCCCCTTTCTTGCATTTACCACTCATAAATGAAAAGTAAAAGTCTGCTCCTATCAAAATATCGACGTTAACTGGTCCACGAGGATACGAGTATCAAGTTTTGCGGGCGGGGGTAATCTTCTAACCTGATCTCCACTGGTTCTAGTGGTGTGCAGATCTTGTCAATGGTGAGGGCCTCCATGCTACCTGGCGTTGAAATGTTTTCTTGAACAGAGGCGAGCGATAACCTGACTTTTCTCATTCTCATCGTTTGACTGGTTTCTCCCCCTAACATGGAGACACTAAGGACCTCAGAAGGTCCATCAAGGGCAAATGATTCGGCAACCTCCTTGGTGATGTAAGACCTTTGGCTTCCTGAGTCAAACAAAACCCTTACAGGTGCTCTCTGGAAACCGTTTGAAACCAGCATGGCTGTCCTAGTCTGTAATAAGGTTTGTTGCATCTTGGAGTTGTACGAAGCCACAAATCCACTTAATGTTGTATGTCCCTTTTTCTCCGCGGTAGGATCCCAGTCACCATGAAGTATAGTGTGATGACGCCGGCCACATCCTTCAACCTTGCACTTGGGTTGGCGGCAGACTGAAGAATAGTGGAAAGTATTTGCAGGCTTTAAAAAGTTAAAACACAGCCGGCTCTCCCTTACTAACTGCCAACGTTTGTCAACTGACTTTCACTCAGACTGGACATTTAAGGGTTACATGTCCCTGCTCACACACATGGCAAGCTGCATAACTTCTCCCATTTGTCTCACTTGCTAATAGAGCAGCTGCTGAAAACACTTTCTCTCGGGTGTTCCTTACCCTAGTTCCATCCTTGTCCCATCCCCCACCTCCTCTGGCTGTCCCACCATTCCCACCAATCATACTACCATTCCTTTTTCCGGCCTCCTTGGAAATCACTTGTTTATTCAGGAACTTGAAGAAAAGTTCAAGATCAACACTTTCTTCCTTTGTGTCAGTTAGTTCTAATTCCCATTTCTCGGATAACTCAGGTGGAAGTTGGGTTTCCAATATTGGAAGGAGGATACAAGAATGGGTCGTTGGCTTTTCGCCTAGGGCCTCCAGTGCTCTAATCCGATTCTTTAGCGTGTCATGGAGATCTCGCAAAAACTCTACCCCTTTCGTTTGACCTTTGTAACTGGATAATTGACTTTACTAGAGATGAAATAATTATTCTTTTCCTACAAAGCGATGTTTCAGAGCATCAACAGCATGCTGATAATTAGCACTAGTGACTTGAAATCCCTCGATTGTGTGATAAGCAATCCCTTCAAGTACTGAACGCAGGTAGGTGAACTTTTGAACAGCAGGCACATGGTAATTATCATGAATAGCAACCTCGAATTGGTCCCCAAAATTTTAAAATTTTAAAACATCTCCATCAAACTTGGGTAACTCAAGTTTTGGTAATTTTAAATGTGACTGTGCTCCGCTGAACTCGAAGTAATTTGTTCGTCTGCTTTGGAAATTGCTTCTTTAGATATATACCCTTGAGCTATGTCTAAAGCATTATCAATCACTCGTTGATAGTCAATCCACTTTTAAACTTCTTCAGCAACTTCATCATCAGAAATAAGGGCAATAATTTCCTCTCTTACCTCACTGCAACTCTCCATGTAACCATTCAACTTTTGAACACGATTTTCCATTCTTATGACGTTGTTGCTGGGACTTTTGCTTGTCTCAAGTATTACTTGTATCACAGCATTAATGTCCATCAGGATGATTTCTTTACTTCTTAACAACTGAAAATTACTTAACTGATGATTGGCAGACTGTGACGACGAAAGTTGACCAGTTGATGCTGCAGGCACGTTGTCAGCTGGCAAGGCTTGTTTAGAGCCTATATGAGTCGATTCCTTACTTTTGTTTTGGAAAGATGGAGGATTAGATTCTTCTTGTTTTATAGCAACGATAAGTCGAGCCATTAGAGCTGGTTTCTTTCCTTTTGCCGGTAATCCTCTCCTTTGGAACTTAGCTTTGACTAAGGAAAGAGACATTTCCCTCACAATTTCCTCCGCTGACGATGCACAGTTGTCTGCCATATTCAATCCTGTAATCGTTTATCTCGATGTTTACTTTTCTCCTCAGTGCTTTGCTTCCCCAAAGGTTTCTCGAATCCGGCTTCGAAGGACCATAATGTTCTGTTCAGACTATTAAAATGTTTTGTTCCGACTACTAAAATATTTTGTTCAGACTACTAAAATAACTTCAAGCGAAAACCACATGTTTTTTTTTTATATACCATAATAGTAACGCAACAAAAAATGTCCTCAGAAGGGTGGTCCCATCATAAGTCCAGTCTCACTGGGGGGCGTGAGATCCTCCCACTGCGGGTCCGGGCCCGAACAGAAGAGGAATAGCTGTGGTAGTAGAAGGTAGTAGCAACGAAAGAAGAGTAGAGAATAAAGAAGAAAATTACAGAGTATTGGTATCTTTCGTTAAGTCGTCCAAGCGAGTGGCAAAAACCCCCAACAATACTTACGAGTAGGTTTATGATACGGCTTGAGAAAGTTCTCTGCTGGAAGGTAAAATGTTAAAATTATATCATTGCATAGGGACCAGAGAAGATATTTATCCTCTCGAGGTGGTGATCATGAATTGTTCAAAGCTGAATTGCGTCAAGCAGGTCGCGAGGGGGGATCAAGTTTGACCCTACATTTTTTTTAGAAGTAATCGAAAATCGCTTTGCTTTACCAAAGGCTGAACATTTCATTGCCCTTGTAGGTAAAACAGCCACGAAAATTTTCAACTATCATGATGTGCAGAACACAGATATATATTACAAAAGAGATAATCAAGGCGATATCGATATCGCATTCGATTTAAGCCACGAAAACAAGACTTTCCAAATGAAAAGAGGATTTCGTAAACCTGTAGCAAACTTCATCGTAACCACCCTTGGAGCTGGCGAAGGCACAAAGTGTGTTCTCCTTTGCTTTGAAAATGTTCTCCTTTTTCAGGAACAATTCCCCCCTTTCTATGGGGATTTTTCTACTCGTAATATTACAGCAAGTATTGACCGGGAAGCCTCATATTTCTCTCTAAGGAATTGTTCTATCACAGGTAATCTCACTTTAGAAAATATACAATATCTTAAACCTTAAGATCTTAATTGTTCGAGAACGCATTTTCTTGACTGCAATGTTTTTGTCTGATCTTTCAGAACGTGTTCGGTGCAGGAAGAAATCGTTCTTCCACAGAAACGATAATTTCATCTGTTGTAAACGAAATAATTTGAGATTCAAACATAACATTGAAACACTTTATTGGCTACAATATTGCTGGAAAAAATGCCTTAAACTATTGAAAACAACGGAGAGTATAGGTATAAAGAAGCAGCATATCCTTTTTACACGAGTCAAACCTTTCAATAATTTAATTTTAATTTTTAATTTTAATAGCTTCGCCAACTGGCAGGGACACCGCAACAGCTTGCGCCAATTAGTGCGGGCCCAATAAACCCACCCAACCCATCCCATGGGGAGGACATCCATCACACAGTAATCTCGTGTGTGGGAAATTAACGTCTTCTATCCCAACCCTGCAGGAGACGGGACCTCCATTTATTCGTCCCTATCAGAGACGACTAGAATATCTAACCATTTCTTGATGTTATAGAGAGGCAGCAAATTCTTCTCAATTATTTTAAGACCCTGCGTGTTAGTCCGGCCGGGGCTCGAACCCTCGACCTCCCGCACAACAGTCCAGCGCTCTATCCATTGAGCTAACCGGGAGGCGGTTAAACAATATAAACACAAAATAATCAGTCCACGACACTGACACACCATTCAAAAACGCCGACTTCATTGGTGAAGCAATAAACGAGAACTGTAACACAAGCTTGAAGTCACTGTCATTGTTATAGCTAAAATGAACGATATTACGGTAAATGCCACCAGCTTCAGCCAGCCAGTAGCGCGACGTATTATTTCCTTATGACAGTACATTACAAGTGGGTTGTATAGCCTGAGACTGGTTCAGTCTCCTCCTCGGCTCCTGTTAAGTGCAGAGTAAGCGACAAGAAACGGGAAAATCTTTAATTATCAGTGATATTAAAATCAACAATGCCTGGAAAATTTCTGTAATTCTTTCTCTGAAGGTTTTACCGTCATCTCATCTTGAAGATGAAATATTCTAGAGTGTAGCCCAAATGTGTTGGTTGCTACGATATATGCAGAGCCATAATTAGGTGGCAATGGTTTGTGGGAAGGGGAGTGGGGGTCCAGCTCCTGTATTTCAGAAACCCCTCTTTTGAGCTTTAGCCATGACATAACTTATAAGAGGAAAGGAGAGCGTATCGCAATTGAATTCCTTAAAATACGCTATTCACTTTTGAAAAAAGAAAAGAAAATTGATCTGGAAACAGATCCCAAAAATGTAGGGGGAAAGGAGAAAAGTCTGGACTTGCTCTGCTTCTCAGTTGCTGACACTCTAACTATGTTAACGGTACATCACAAGACTGCAATATTCGTTGATGAAGTGTGTACTATATATATATATATATACAAATTTCAACATTTTTTCTTAATTCTACTTCTTTCTCCTTAGGAATTCACCCTTTATTACATAATACCGTGCAGTTCATCCATATAAAACTATCCACACAAACGCGGCTTTAAGTCAGCTAACAAACTGCATCTCATCTATTTCCCCGCAGGCTGTCTGGTAAACTTGAAAAATTATAACAAGCAGCAAGCTAAAAGCAGCGAGTGACCTGTGCACGAATGAGAACACGTTCTGTACGTAATTCCCACTCTTGACAATCGGCAGATTCACTAGGGAAAAAAAGCAATCTCTTTTTAAACAACATTCATTTCGCTTTCTTAATTCTTCTACATATCCTTTAAGCATAATTTTTTTTGCAATTAAAACTCCTCCTTCGTTTACTCTAAGTAAAACAAAGGACAAAGAAGAAAATGAAATAGGCTGAGAAGCATATTTAGCTAAAAAGTCATTTTATATCTTGCAGTAATAAAAATAATTCTTATCTCAAAACCGTGAGAAGTCCAAATCTACCTTCCTTTAGGAAATATAACTTTTATGACGAGATACAGAGTTCCTGAGGTCAGGTTGGAGATAATACCTGCGACAGAAAATACCAAACCAGAGCTGGCCTGCAGGGAAAATCATACAACAAAATGGATTTGTTTACAGAAAGAAAGGTAAAAAATCTTCGCACATCAACGTATATACAAACATTGGGGGAAATGTGCAAATCAGTGAACTACGCCGGTTAATGTAAATATTTACTCTTTCCATCGCTGGTAATCTCATTCAAAATAATATCGTGTATTAATTTACGACTTTATACTTGTTGCAGACTAAAGGCTCCTTCATACCATCGCCTGTTGTTTTACAGTCATTAGAATATGTGAGTTCTTAATCACTATTTGTGAGGCTGTGCAACAATTTGTTTTGCTTTCAGCAAAGTTTCCACTCAATTTCGGGTAAAATTATTTTTCAACTTTCGGCTGCATGCTATTGCTTTTGTGCATCTTCATTGTGATCTCCAGCGTACACACTAAATCATGAAGAACATTTAAATAGTACCTAATCGCGAGAAATTCAGCTGAGGCTATTGCAAGTGATCCAGTGAGAAATAGGCGCAAGACACAACATGATTTTTGTCTCTGCCATTGAAATGTGTTTGACAGATTCTGACGCTGACTTTGGGATTTCGAAACGTAACCTAACTTTGTTTTTGGTGAGGGTGATACTGATCGTAAGTTAGTTTATTGTTGTTAAGTAAATTCCTTTAACGGGTTGAGTGATTTTTCATAAATGCTTATGATTTTTCTTCCTTCTTAGGTTGCAATTATTTACGCGTGCACAGAGGGTTCACATGACGTGTTTTACGCCTACCTCCCCCTGCTCCTGACTGCCGACAAACTGAAGTTTGAAAAAGTATGTGCAAACCTTTTTCTTTTTTTTCTGGGCTTGAAAGATACTGAACGTTGTACTTGATCTTCTATAGTGGTTAACCAGTTACCTGGTTACTCATTCATTCTCCTTTCCTTACTTCCTCCTTCCCCGTCAGTCAGCCAACTTTACCGTGAGACAGTAGAGGAGACAGAGAGACAGACAGATGGACAGACAGACAGACTGACAGACAGACAGACTGACAGACAGACAGACAGACAGACAGACAAACAAAAAGATCATAACCTAATTCATTAAACATTTTAAAGAATTAAAAAATTGATCATGCAGTTTTGTTCAACTACTGCTTAGGCTGGACTAATGACGAGTTAAATAATTCGAATCGCTTCCTTTTTTTCGCTCATACTAAACTGTTCATAGCCAAGAAAAGTACTCTATCATTCCCTTGATATATAGGGATCTCTTGCAATGTCGATTATTTATGATTTTTTTTTAATTTATATTCAATGCCCTGTTATGCTGCACGGCTGTCAGGGAACGACACCACGGCCTGGTTGGTCTTTTTGATGAGATGGGACATTTGACTCCGCGGTCTATTCAGGAAACGACGGTGCTATAAAGTAAAAAGAGTTGACCAAAAGTTTTAGAAGGATTGAATGGACAAGAATACCTAACAAGCTGTGACGATACTACGCCACAAAGGTGGGCGCCCTCTAACACACACAAAACACCAAGCACAAACAAGCCCGAGAAGACACGCCCCAACACAACTAAACGTAGGCCTACAAATATTTATTATTCTAAGTAAGACAATAAAGTAACTAACAATAACGATACTACAATGAGCTGAATTATCCACCTTAATTAATTTACATAATTTAATACGATAATTTCAGGTTACCGTGCACCTTCATGGGTGTCTCGCGTGCAAGCGATGTAGTGCGTCCGGTTTAAACCGTAGATATCTAACCCCAAATCAAATTAAAGCTTATAGGACTGGCTATCAGACTTTACCAAAAATTTTTAAAAAATATAAATTGTCAGATTTTTCACGACTTCTAAATGCGAGCGCCCGAATCACCTTTTAAGAGCCACAAGTCAAAGGGAATTTGTTCGATTACACTCCAATTTTGACAGTAGGTAGTTTTGTATATAAACAACAAAAACGTGTCTCCGAACTTTTTATTTTTTAATTATTTTTTTGTCAAGAGCGATTTTTGTACGATCACTCCACATTGTTTTGTAACTTTTCACTGAAATTGAATATGGCAAATCACACACACGTTTTTTTTTAGCGCTCTCGCCCCGGAAACGGAGGAACACATTAAATAAGCGAAAAACAAAATTCGCTTTAACATGTAACGTCCAAAAGGTGATTCGGGCGCTCGCATTTAGAAGTCGTGAAAAACTCGACAATTTAGTTTTTTTCCAAATTTTTGGTATAGTCTGATAGCCAGTCCTATAAGCTTTAATTTGATATAGGGGTTTAGGGATCTACAGTTTAAGGAGGCTGGATATAGTTTTTCACTTTTCTGATTCAAGATATTTAAACTAAAATTATGAAGCTTAACTTTAACGAATCGCGATCGCATTTTCCCCTGAAATAAAGATATTATTGAAGAATCAGTTTGTTGTATATGTATTGAAAAATTCGTTACCATGGCAAAGTTGCTGGCTTGCAATGCTGGGTCCAAAATTAGACTTGACTTGAATTTTCTTAAAAACTTGACGGTGAATTTATTTTAGATTTTGCAGGCGTCCTTAATTCGACTGTCTTGGTCTACTTGACTGTTAAGTTTAAAAAATTCTGTCAGAAAGTTTAAGGAAAAGAGGCCTTTTTTAGAATTCATCGTTAACTTTTTTCCCTCTGACCAACTTTTTTCGAATTTTTGTAAAACACGCACAGAGCCGTTCAAAGTTAACGTGCAAAAAATAAAAAAAATTCCCCGAGCGGAAACGGAAATACGCAAGTCTAAAGTTTCAAATTTCCGAAAATTTCAACTCGATAAGATGGGAAATTGCGCATGCGCAACATTTGTGTCACGCCACGACACTTGCCACGGACGCCACAAGGTTTTGGACGTCTTTTTCGCCGAACGTCCTTCGCGCTCTTCTAAAGAGCTTTATTTTGCCAATAGAGGTTCACCTTCTGGGTGGATTGCGCCTGGAAATGGCTGCTGCTCTATTTGCCTTCAAAGTGCTGGATTATTTTGTGCAAAGTGTCGGGATGTTTTGTTCCTCTTGGAGCTGATCGACGCGATGTGGTTGGCGATTTGCTAAGAATGGAGACCAGTGCTTCCTTCCCACCGTTGTTGTAAAGATCTTTTAAGTCATTGTAACACAGACCGCTTTCTGCGATTTTCTGAATGTTTTCTTTGACGAGGAGCCCAGGATGGAATCTGCATAGACCCCACGCCGAAGTTACGCCGAGGGCTTTGAAAATGTACGCCAAATAGGCCACAATTCTACGCCGTTGGTAGCATACTACGCCAATAATTGCCCCCGGGCCCAGATATTTTGCCGCCGCGCCGCCGCGTAAGAGAGGCGGGTAAGAGAAATCCTGCAGCTGGAGACTAGTTTGTTGAAGGGATGTCCATGTTCGCTATCAGGAGCAAAAACATTTACTTTTCATATTTATGCGTTCAGTGATGGTGCTTTATTTTATATAGCCACCGCTAGAAATCGAGGACACAAGAGCCGGCTAATATGGATTCAGGAACGTTTTCGCTTATCGTTGACAAGGAACTATGAATTTCCGTTGTTATCAGTTATCACTTCCGCACCTTATAATTTTAGAAACAATACTGTTCATAGAAACAGGTGATATTCAAGGTGTGCACCTTAATTTTCGCACAATATGCATTAACTACATATACTATCGTGCTTCGCTTGAACAATTTTGCATTTGCTAACTTGTCAAGAAGTATACATCTTTTAATCTTTGCATTCCGGCTTTTAGACTTTCACAGGTCAATGAGCTACAGGAAGTATAGATCCACTTCACATGACTTAATAGACAGAAGTTGGTCATTAGGTATACAGCGTAGACCAATAAATGTCCAAATTCCTGAAGGAAAGCAACCAATTGCTTACCTTTTTATCTATTTTGTCAATCTATGTTCTTAAATTTTAGGAATCGTCATGTCAAACAAATGACGATCAGCGTTGGCACAGAATACACACATGTTTTCTTACTTATCTGCCAGAAAAGGACAGCGACCTGAATACGAATCTATTCGATCCCCGACTTTCCGGCGAGACTGAATAATGCTTCTCATATCCTGAAAAGAAAGCATTTCGTCCGTGGGAGCGGATCACATCATCTCCTTTCAAATGCAGGCTGACGCTTTCATGAATGATATCATCACACTTCTTTAATGAGGGTAAACACCAGTTCAGTTTCGTTCTTCTGGAAAGTGTCTCATTTGATTGGCCTCCAGACTTTTGCTGTACTCTCATGCAGCTATAATAGCTTTCTGCAATGGCCTCTGGTCCCCCTTTTGCAAGTACAATATCCAGGATAGCGCATGATTGTGGTTGTGTGATCTTATAAATGTCTTCCTGAGAGTAACATAGCTGAAAACATTCTGTTCGTGTAAACGGACATTGTACTCCTGTCCACTGGCAAACTTCATCTTAAAAACGGCATCCAAAGTATTGAAGGGGCATGCTCAAACAGGACAAGACTAGCATCCTCGTGTTTCAATGGCTCATCATGAGTACCTTGAACCATAAACCAAGTAGGACATAGACTTTTCCAAATACCTACTTTTACAGCCTCTTTAATTCTGTCCATGAAACGGAATGCCAGTCGAGGATCCAGATCCATTCCCGACTTCTGGTTAAGTTCCATGTTAGAAGCAACTGTAAGGACAGCCTCACATGCTCTTACGCCATAGGTACCGTACTCACCGTGCTCTATTTCCAACTTCACGACGCCATCTGCCGTTAAAGCGCCACATTGTAGCCTTACCAGACCAGCCGCATCGAATTCCGGAAAACCGTCAAGGAATGGTCTGACACAGCAGATTGCACTCGTCGGTCTAGTGCATTCATCAGATCAGATGCAACACGTTTGTGATCTTCTTTAATGTCGCTTTCTTCTCGCGGTTTCCACGTAAACCGACCTCCAGTGACTCGGTTTTCCTCGTCTTTTGTGACAAGCCGGCCTTTCAATAGCTCCACTCCTTTCTACTTTCCACCAGGCTTCAACGTCTCTCCAGCTTTCTTTAATCGCGGGAAATGCACTGTATCACCACTAGCAACTTCTGATAGCTTTGGTTTAACCCTTGGCCACCAGAGTTTCAACTTCCACACAGGAGTGTGAAGCGACTGCACACGTAGCATTAGATCAACTGTTGACACGCCCCATGATATCCAAGCAGGCCAGCAAATCAACAACGAAGTCTGATCCGGCAATCATGTACTGGAGCTCTTCCTCTTCATTTCGATTTGGATACAATGCTTCAATTGCTTTCCAGAACGATCCATAGCTTTGCTCAATTTTACACCACTGTTCATAGGAGGAACTGGCATATCGCTACCGGTCTTCGAGCTGTTTCATCTACTAGCTGAAGGAAGGCAAATCCTTTCCCATTGGCAAAAATGGTATTGAAGACGTTGAATCTTTTCAGAAACGTTTGGAAGAAGATGCCACCAGGTGATTTCGAATCCTTGACGTCAGACACCCTCAAATTCAAGATGTGAGCAGCATCCCATGTTAGCTCAATTTGTTGAGCGCCAGACTGTTGTGCGGGAGGTCGAGGGTTCAAGCCCCGGCCGGACCAACACTCAAGGTCTTAAAATAACTGAGGAGAATGTGCTACCTTTCTATAACATCAAGAAATGGATAGAAATTCTAGTCTTCTCGGATAAGGACGAATAAACCGTATGTCCCGTCTCCTACATCTGTTAGTTAATTTGATTAGGCAGGGGACGTTAAAGAACACACTCACGAGATTACTGTGATGTGGTCTGGCCTATTTACTGGGAATTGGGCGGAGGGGGTATCCGTTAGATTCGCCTTTCATTGATTGTAAACTGCTTAGCAGTCTGGTAGAGTCCCCCACACAGTGTTGTAAAGCGCCATGACCTCAGGATATGAGCGCTCTATAAATAAAAGTTATAATTATTATAATAATTATTATTATTATTATTATTTATTATCCCATGTCACTGGTAAGGCCAGGTGATCCTCCCGAGTTTCGACGATGTCAGTTTCATGATGCCTCTAAGAGCTTTCTGCGAAAACCACTTGCCTGGCATGGACCATCTACTGCAATGCCACACAGTCTTGAAAGCACCTCTTTTGAAAAATGGTTTTCAATTGATTTGATAACAAGCTCTGCTAGCACCTCGTATGACGCTTGTTCAAGCTCTGTATAAACCCCGGGAAGCGACAGGAATCGGACAGGGAAAGCCAGTTTCATCACGGGCAACGACCGGTATGGCCTGCGGATTTGTTGTTCGGGCTGGGGTACCTTTATCCACCGTGGCCCATATGTGAGGTGGCAGTTAGGTCGAGGGTAGAGGATGGTTTAGCCAAACATTGATTATCTTCCGTTGACTGTTTTCTCCAGACAATAGAGAATGTCGTTAAAGTTGTTGCGACTGTGACCAATCAACCACATTAGAGATGAGCGTTTTGATCTATTGGAAACGCTGCAAGAACATCGTGAACAGTTGCTGAATGTTCGTGTTCCTTCAATAGCTACCACGGGAATACGCGAGGAAGATTTCCAGACAATTTTGATGCAATACAGCGTCCTTAAAAATACCATCCTTTCTATGGTAGAGAACTTGGATACCTTGGAGTAATATATCGTGCGTGGGGATGATGACAAGGATGAAGCTGGCGAGGACTAACTTCCACAACAAAAAACGGCTCTTTTAGGAGCCACAACGTAAAAGAAAGTCTTGATTAATAGTTTGCATTTTCTTAAACCCTTTATTTTAGGAGGGGGGCGGGGATTCCAAGTTGTACGACCGTTTTGGTTACTGGTCAGTACCTTGTTCTGGACAATATAAGTACGGAATATTATACACTCAGGACAACAAGTTCTAGTGTTTCTTTCAATCAAGAGCTCGCGAGCTACGAGAATTCACTGAAACTCAGCTAAAAGCAATAATCCACTGCCCACATTGAAAAAGAGAGGCAACACTGGGCGCGAGTAAGCGCGCCCTCAGTTATGGTATCGTCAGTGGGGACCCGCAAGAAGTTAAAAACAAATGCGTGTGCACTGCGCGCGCGTGCCTTTCTTGGCCCCAGGTTTCCACTCTTCTGAAAGAGAACAAATTCACCTTCGAACGCTCAGGTATTAGAGCGGTTGCTTGCCAATGCTCTCTGGATACAAGTATTGTACTGTGACAGACGTTCTGCAAAGATATATGCACTCAAAAAGATCATACATTTATTTATTTATTGGCCACAGCCGCCACAGGTGGCTTTCGTGGCTACGCCAGGTTGGTGAGGGTACGCCGGTTACGCCAAGCATTGCCTTCATCATACGCTTCAGTACGCCGACATCTTTTCGATCGCACGCCGGTACGCCGCAAAATTTTAAAACCCACGCCGAGGATCTTCGGCGTAACCTAAACTAAATGCACCCTGGCGAGGAGCCCGTTATTACCCTGTGAATAGAGCTTGTCTTTGAAAGTTTACATGCGTTCGTGGCGTCCGTCAAGAAAGTCCATGTCTACGAAAGCGAAGGAAGCGGATTTCACATGCGGTTGTTTATGTCAGCACTTGTTAGCTGCAACGGCACTTGTTAGCTGCAACGGCACTTGTTAGCTGCAACGGCACTTGTTAGCTGCAACGGGGATTGAAAGAGGACACAATGGAGGGCACGTACATCTTCCAAAGCATCGTGTGCGTAGAAATCCTCATAAAAAACAGCTTGATACACAGAAGGGAGATTGCTTTTACAAGGTTTTCCGTCAGGATTGAGAAGAGCGTTACCACCTTTAGCGAGTGTTTTGATGAGTGTAAGGCTATCGGCGAAAAACACTTTCTTCGACGATAATGTTTCTTTATTTGAATTTCCAGCACATCGTCGGAGTGTAGGAGTGTCGAACACAAAAGAATTATGGCCAATTAAAACGGTGTGACAATTGCGTAGTGCTGGAAAGGAAAGTGGTAAAAGATTGAAGACATTCGCTCAGGAGTGTACTCGAACATTCTCTTTGTGCAAAGTTCTCTCACCATTCACAGTTTTGACAGTGACTTGTTTACACGAGAAGCGTAGCTGCTGATATTTGCATGTAGGTAGCACCTATTTAGTGTTCCGGAAACCAGCCACGATATGGGAAAATAGCTCCGACGATCGCGATCGTGTTTGCGGCCGGATTCACGCGTATTTTGGCAGCCTACCTAGAAGCGTAAAACATAGTCTACTAGGCAGATGAAAAAATTATTCTGGCCTAAGCGCGGTGGCCATGTTTGTTTGCTTGTGGTTTTTTTTTTTCTTATTTTTTTTTTTTTTCAACTTTTAAAAGTCCCAGGTAAATTAGAACCCAGTCTGCGCGCGCCAAAGAAACTATATCCAGCCTCTTTAAACAGGACGCGCTACATCGCTTACACGCGAGACACCCCTGAAGGCGCACGGTAACCATAAAACTACAGCACACTAAATCTATTTACAACAGTATTACTATTAGATGTAATATAAAAAAGGGCAGGGTTTTTTTTTTCAGTTCAGTTTAGTTCGGCCTCGTGTCCCTGTGCTTGACCGGTCCTTAACCCAACCACGTTCCACCAACAAACGACTGATAAACCAAACTCACGATTCACAAACCAAACTCACATTTAACCCAGCTAAACGTAGAAGTTTCCAACTTTACGTAATTCGGTCTTCGCTCAGACTTTGCTTGACTCAGTTGTCTTCACTGGCTTACTGTCTGACAGAAGATAATCTTCTCCTTTTCCTTTTTCTGCGCTTTATTTGGCCAGCTTCTCGGCACACATAAGCCCCCCGGCAATGGACTCTTTGTCGTGTAAAGGAACGATTTTACTGAATGACTCTTGAGTAATTGAAACGTGCCCTGATCCGAACGAGTCTCCGTAACTTTTAATCCTTCACCGCCGGTGACCTTCTCTCAAAACAGGGAGAAAAAAAACCTCACACCGTAACCACCCAAATCCTTATATACATGTGGACGCAAGGTGCCAAAAAAGAAGAAAACTATTTGATATATTAAAATAAAGATTAATTACACAACAGGTTACACAAGTGAAGAATATAAATTACGTAACAAATACAAATATCACACACTACGTTGATCCTAGCAAGGAGAATAAAAGAATTATTTACATACCCCTAAATAAATTCTTTTGGACGCTTTCATGACACAAGCACTGATTCAAGCGAATGACCTCTCGGAAAATCGTGCAAGCCGAACGTTTGCGATTTCTAATGCAACATCATTATTCCCACCGATCCGGCGATTTGTACATTTAGACACTCAAGTACGGACCAATACTCATGGTCTTAAAATAAGTGAGGAGAATTTGCTACCTTTCTATAATCAAGAATTGGATAGATATTCTAATCTTCTCGGATAAGGACGAATAAACCGTAGGCCCCGTCTCCTGCAGGGTTAGGGGTAGGAGACGTTAATTTCCCACGCACGAGATTAATGTGTGGTGGATGTCCTCCCCTGGGTGGGATGGGTGGATGTTGGCCCTGAAAAGCCCCTATGGGGAGTGGTCAATTAACCTATGTATGTCAGTATGTATGTATGTTAATTGCTGATCTCTTAGCCTGATTAACTTATTATTCATTACGTTTTTAATTGGTGACAAATTAGGGGAAGATAATGTTAATGGTTTACAAGTGTCTCTATGGCTCGAGAAAAATTGAAAACGTTAACACAAACTGGCTAATAGCCATAGTCTGAGCTACAGTTGGGGGTGATTTCGATTCTCATTGATTCAAACATCTGTGTGCCGATAAATGTACATAGTCAGACATTTGAAAGGTGTAAAATAAGAATCAATTCTACTTAATCTAAAAAAAACTTTATCTATGAAGTAAAAGCGTTATTTGGCGCATCAGAATTTAGGACCAAAAGTACACAAGGAGGACCGGGTCGATCCCACTGCCGAATAAACAAGGAGAATCAAACATGACATTGAAACACTTTATTGGGTACTATGGAAGGCCATACTGGACAAAAGTGGTCGAGAATAATTTTGTTAGCCGAGAAATAATTTTGTCCTTCGAGATATAATTTCGATGGTCCAGAAATATTTTTGACGATTAAGAAAACTTTTTCCTTGATCGATAAATAATTCTCTCTGACGAGAAATATTTGTGGTAAGCCCAGAAATATATCAAAGGCTCGAGAAAACTTTTTCATTGGTCAAACAATTTTTTTTACGGGTTGAGAATTTTTTGGTAGATTGAGAATTAATTTTTCCGATCGAGAATTTTTTTGCCGATCGAGAATTTTCTTTGTCGACCGAGAAATTTTTTTCGAGCGTGAATTTTCCTGATGGTCGAGAATTTTTTTTTGTCGATCGAGAATTGTTCTGTCAATTGAGCTGGTCAGCGGGCGTTTTCGCTCCAAAATATGATCACATGGGACATCATATAGTACTAACGAAAATGGAAAGCGTACGCCGAAATCCGTCAGAAGGAGGTCATCTCGGGTGGATTTCCGATTATGAAATCCGAGCTTGCCCGATGTTGTCTTCATGATGAAGGCTCTAATTAGCATTTTAGACTCGCAAATTAGAGTAAAATGAACACGTACTCTGTTTTCGCTCATGATTTTGTATTGGTGTAAAATATATTTTCTTTTCTTTTTCCGTTGCTAAGCCATATTACAGTTCAAAAAATGTAATTACTGACGTTTGAGTGACATGGAAACGACCTAGTCAGAAATTAATATTCTGATAGCACGTTGAAGAGGTTCGCGTGCCTTCATGGTAGTTTCGGATTATTTAAGCGTTTCGCGATAAAATTAAATAATTCCAGGTGGGTCAGTCTTAGATTTGACCACTTTCTTTTTTATTTTGTGATGTAATTTTGTTCTACAATTCTCCGCAAAATATCACAACATTCATCGATTTTTCTGTGATTAGTATGGTAACCAGGTTCTATACTCTTTCCTTGGGGTTTCGTTCTGCTGCATTAGATGAGGCATACGTTTCCACATATTTTTTTGCCACGTCTAAAGAGTGTTTTCTTTTTAGTGGTTTTTCGCATCTGGCGTAGAACAGGCCTTTTTTGCAGAACCTTTCAGTTTCAGTGAATACATCCAATGCATTGCAGATTGTATAAGGATGCGTATACTACAAAAATGCGGTCGGCATTTCGAGTTTTTCAAAGTGTTGACATAACTTGATATGTGGTCAACCAAAGGCGTGAAATATTGGAAAAAACTTGGGAAGCGGAAAAGACCCACTTCGTTTTTACCCGAGTGTGACTTCTTTGGAAGAATTAATAGGGTATGAAACCTTTACGGATTGCCTGACTTGAAATTTGGTCCGAAGGCTCCCAAGATACCAATCTAAAAAACCGAGTGGGGCTTTTCTGTTTTTCGAAATTGATCTCCCGCAATGGTCTCCGGCGTAACGCGTATCGGTAAAATTTTAATAACCGAACTTGACAGAAAGATTGCAAAGCAACCAATAGGAATATCGAAAAAAAACCCCACACGGTTTTGGAGACCAACCCCTTAGGATTGAAATTGTGCAGAAGTTTCACTTGTGCGGGTAAATCTGATACCCGATTAATTCGCTCAAAGAAACATCGTCCGTTTCGAATTGTCTCGCCTTGGTCGGCTTACGATTAGATCAAGCTAAAACGAAAGATTTTTTGCTGGACAGTACATTTAACCTTTCCATTGATACATAGTTCATGGCGGTTAGATAGCGCGGTAACAATTTCTTTCGCCAAGGACACCCGCGAAGGTCTAAGGTATCCTAAAAACACCGGAAATGATATTATTCCATACAAACTATCTTTGCACGAAAAAAAGGCATTATGAGAAGAAATACTTTTCAGGAGGAACATTAAGAGGTATGCATATGAGAACGATCTTCGCAGTAAGCAGCACTATTTAAGGAATAGTGAAATTAACACCTGAAAAAAATTCAGAACTGTACGGGATTCGAACCCATGACCTCTGCGATACCAGTGCAGTGCTCTACCAACTGAGCTAACAAGCCAACTTGGTGCTGGTAGAGTTGGTAGAGCGCTACATTGGCATCGCAGAGGTCATGGGTTCGAATCCCGTACAGGCCTGAATTTTTTTCAGGTCTTAATTTTACTATTGCTTAAATAGTGCTGCTCACTGCGAAGATCGTTCTCGTATGCGTTTCTGTAACCGCAGTTCAAATAAATTCTTACCATTACGAGGTATTTGGAAAACTCAGTAAAAGCAATCTCGCCAAAAACTACCAAAAATCTTCTGCATTTTTGATGAACTAAATTAACGCAATATTGTTCAGGATTTATGTGGCGTACGGTTATGTACAATTTCTCGATTGACGGAAAAATTCTCAATCGACAAAAGCATTCTCGATCGACCAAAAAAATTCTCGGTGGGCAAAAAATTCTCGATCGACCGAATTAGTTTTCAATCTAACAAAAAATTCTAAACCAGTAAAAAAAATTGTTTGACCTATGAAAAAGTTTTCTCGATCCTTTAAAATATTTCTGGACTTCCACAATATTTCTCGCCAGAGAGAATTATTTCTCGACTAAGGAAAAAGTTTTTCTCAATCGTCAAAAATAATTCTGGACCATCGAAAATATATCTCGAAAGACAAAATTATTTCTCGGCCAACAAAATTATTCTCGACCACTTTTGTCCAGTATCGCTTTCCATAGGGTACAATATTGCTGAAAAAAAAAAAATGCCTTACAAAACTATTTAAAACCAACGGAGCGTATAGGTATAAAAAAGCAACATATACTTTTTACACGAGTCAAACTTTTCAATGAAAAATGCTTGCAGTGGCTTTCCATTTTTATTAAAACAATATAACACAAAATAATCAGTCCACGATACTGACACACCATTCACAAACGCCAACTTCAGTGGTGAAGCAATAAGCGAGAACTGTAACACAAGCTTGAAGTCACTGTCATTGTTATAGCTACTATAAATGATGTAACGGTAAATGCCACCAGCTTCAGCCAACCAATAGCTATTTCCTCATGACAGTACATTACAAGTGGGTTGTATAGCCTGAGACTGGTTCAGTCTCCTCCTCGGTTCCTGTTAAGTGTAGAGTAAGCGACAAGAAACGGAAAAATCTTTAATTATCAATGATATTTAAATTCTGGCCATGCCTCGAGAATTTCTGTAATTCCTTCTCTGAAGGTTTTCCCATCGTCTTATCTTAAAGATGAAATATTCTAGAGTGTAGCCCAAATGTGTTGGTTGTTACGATATATGCAGAGGCATGATTAGGTGGCAATGGTTTGTGGGAAGGGGAATGGGGTCTCTTGGATTTCAGAAACCCCTCTTTTGAGCTTTAGCCATGACTTTAGTATTGAGGGGAAAGGAGGGCGTATCGCAATTGAATTCTTTGAAATAAGCTATTTTTATTCACTTTTGAAAAAAGACAAGAAAATTGATTTGGAAACAGATCCACTAAATGAAGGGGGAAAGGAGGAAAGTCTGGACTTGCTCTGCTTCTCAGTTGCTGACACTCTAATTATGTTAAAGTGCACCTAAACCCAAATTTTTTTTTTCGCTTAACGAAATAAGCTTATTTTTTGGAGTATTTCTGTGCAAAAATTTTTTAATTTGCTCAAATCTTTAATTTTCTATGCCCAGTCAAAATACGGAAAATCGGCCGCCATCTTGCCTCACGACCGAGTTTAAAGAAGAATGGCTCTAGCGGGTAATGTGACGTCAAATCGAGAACACGAAAGTCTGCATCTCACACATTTTCACTTGTTTGGGAAGATTGTCGTCGATATTGTCCGAAATATGCCGACTAGGTGTGTTGCATGAAGAATGTATGAAGCGCGATACCCTCTTGCAAATTTCGCACGTTGCTACATCCTTCTACAACACACTTAGTCGGCATATTTTCGGACAATTATCGACTACAACCTTCCCAAACAAGTGAAAATGTGTGAAATGCAGACTTTCGTGTTCTCGATTTGACGTCACATTACCCACTAGAGCCATTCCTCTTTAAACTCGGTCGTGGGGCAAGATGGCGGCCGATTTTCCGTATTTTGACTGGGCATAGAAAATTGAAGATTTGAGCAAATAAAAAAATTTTTGCGCAGAAATACTCAAAAAAATAAGCTTACTTCGTTAAGCGAAAAAAAGTTTTTGGGTGTAGGTGCACTTTAAGGTGCATCACAGGACTGCAATTTTCGTTGAAGAAGTGTGTACTATATTTGCAAATTTCAAAATTTTTTTTAATATTCTACTTCCTTCTCTTTAGGAATTGACCCTTTATTACATAATTCCGTGGAGTTCATCCATATATAACTACCCACACAAACCCGGCTTTAAGTCAGCTAACAAACTGATACTCACCTTTCTTCCCGCAGACTGTCTTGTAAATTTGAAAAATTATAACAAGCAGCAAGCTAAAAGCAGCCAGTGAGCTGGGCACGAATGAGAACACGTTTTGTACGTAACTCCCACACTCTTGACAATCGGCAGACTCACTGGGGAAAAAAGCGATCATTTTATCTCTTTTTAAACAACATTTATTTCGCTTTCTTAATTCTTCTACATAGCCCTTAAGCACAATATTACTTTTTGCAATAAAAATTCCCCCTTCGTTTACTCTTCACTTATCTTGAGTCACTTTCTTTTGTTTCGCGAGAATATCCCATGAATTTTAAAGCTCTTGGAACGCATTTTATGCGCCATGAAATGCTGGTAGAGTTTATAGTTGGACAGGATGGAGCCTGGTAAGGGCGAAGGATGCAAAGGAGGAGAGGAGAAGAAAAGACCAATAGCAACAGCGTTGAATAACAAGAAGAACAAAGAATAAAGAAAAGAATATGTATAACGCAAAACCAAAAAAAAAAAATGCGAAAGAAAATGGAAGAAATAAACTTAAGTAAAACAAAGGACAAAGAAGAAAATGAAACAGGCTGGGAAGCCTATTTTGCTAAAAAGTCATATTATATCTTGCAGTAATAAAAATAATTCTTATCTCAAAACCGTGAGAAGTCCAAGTTTACCTTCCTTTAGGAAATAGAACTTGTATGACGAGATACAGAGTTCCTGAGGTCAGGTTGGAGACAATACCTACGACAGAGAATACCAAACCAGAGCTGGCCTGCAGGAAAAATCATACAACAAAATGGATTTATTTTAAACAAAAAGAAAGGTAAAAAATCTTTGTTCATTTGCTATTTGTAGCGCGGTCTTACTTATCTTAGTAATAGAATTCAATTCAATTTGTATACTGTAGTTGTCACAAATAAAGTAAAAATTTGGAGAATAGACTAGATTAAGTGTCCTCCAACTTACTTTGTTTTCTCCAATAAGTTCGGTTGCAAAACTAAGTGCATTAACAAACATGGCGGAGGACCCAAACCCCAGTAGAACAACGGCCGGGTAAGTGAACACCCTTGTTGACTGGGTAATACGCATAAACCACAAGCACGATCCAATTACAGTCAGAGCAGCAACAATGAAAGACCACTGAAACAAGATGGGGAGTTTCAGAAGATAGCAAATATATACCATTAAATTTTGACTTTGAATATTACATTTCCAGTACTCTGATTGGTTCACCCAGTTCCAGACATCAGTTCACTTGCCGAATTATGTTTTATGTAATGAGATCCACCCAAGCTTTGCTGAGTTGGACTGGGTTGTGTTTAGCTAGAAGAGAACGCTTCTCCGGAACAACGGAAATTAAGTAACGATTAAAAACAAAGCCATAAATAAAAGTACGAAATGACACTATCTGATGGTACGTATCTTTGACGTTTTACCCATGTATTGAAAAAAAAATGCAGCTGAATTCTGGAACTCATGATCTATAAAAAAGATACCCACGTCAGAAAAAAGAGCCTATTACCTTTAAAATTTCAAGTTGACTCGTAAATTTTCCTTTGACATTTCTCGCTCTGGCTAGGCCTTTAGTTGCAAAAGTTTCTTTATGAAATTCCTTTGAGCAGCCATGATATTGGTTTCCTCCGTTTGCTACCATACAGCAAAATATTTGAATGTGCACAAAGCTTCTTGATAAGCTTGAAATTTTAGAAATTGGACCTTGAACCGAACGCTTGTTCAATACGTTTGGGACAATACGTTTGTTTAATGCGTTTGGGACTCGAGCCCATAACTTGTACATTCGAAACAAGAAACATATTATGATCTGATTACTTAAGAAAGCTTAGCCTTTTTTTTAACAAAACCGCGTCCTAAACAAACTTGAATGTAGTTAAACCTTTTGTCCGGAACATTTATTTTTGTGAATAGTGTAAAGAGGGCCAAAAGCTAAAGGTGGAAGGATATTTATTTCATTTAATCAATCTTCTTGAGGAAGCCTGAAGCCCACTGCAGCTGATTGCTTAAAACCGTGGTTTAGGCTAGACTTGTGTGTAAATTAACAGCCCAAAAAGTTCAGTTTATTTAAACGTGGGCAGTCGACGATCGCTTCAATTTCGGTTCCATAAGCCAAAAAATTGAACAAACTGTGCCTAACTATAACGCTTGTTGACCAGCTGGAACCGAAAAACACAGTTAATGCTTTTCTCAAATAAATTTTTAATCGTACTCTTCCAAGAACGCTTTTTGGATTTGGAAATCACTTTATTTTGAGCAGGTATTTAGATCTAGCATTGTAAACTGCTTAGTGTTGGAATGTCATCCGGCTCCGGCTTGTTGGATATGAGCGCTTGAGACCATAAACAAAAAGAGCAATTAAGTTACTATTCGGTCAACAATTTTGTCCACGATCATTGCTTACATTAGAACGTTATGTGAAAATAGTTTTCTTTCTTTTTATTACCTGGTTTCCTACTTTTCCAGAGAGCTTCCTTGATATTTGGGTAGACAATGTGGCACTCACTAACAATATCAATGGCAGAATGGCAATCGCTTCCTTAAAAGAAACATAATAGTCTGAAGTTTTAAAAAAATACAAGTTTTCTCCTGGTCGATTTGATTGTTTTACTGTCATTAAAAAGTATTTTGTTCAATTGAATTTGTGTGACTGAATTCCCCCATCAAAGGAACACGTTTTTCTTTGGTAGAATTTCAACATAACTTTAGGAGGTTTCTACACATTTTCCGCTCTTGGTATAGCCTGGGGACTTTCTTGGTTATGAACAGTCTAGTATTAGGGCTAACAGGGAAGCGATTCGGATTGTTTAACTCGTCAATAGTCCAGCCTAAGCAGTAATTGGACAAAACTGCCCATTTTTCAATTCTTTAAAAAGTTTAATGAATTATTTGATGATATTTTTGTCCATTTATCTGTCTGCCTGTCTGCCTGTCTGTCTGCCTGTCTGTCTGTCTGTCTGTCAGTCAGTCTGTCTGTCTGTCTGTCTCTCTGTCTCCTCTATTGTCTCACGGGAAAGTTGGCTTACTGACAGGGAAGGAGGAAGTAAGGAAAGGATAATGGATGAGTAACCAGTTAATTGTTTTACCACTGTAGAAGATCACTACAACGTTCAGTAGCTTTCAAACCCAGAAAAAAAGGTCTGTACATACTTTTTCAAATTTCAGTTTGTCAGTCAGGAGCAGGGGCAGGTAGGCGTAAAACACATCCTGTGAACCTTTTGTGCACGCGTAAATAATTGCAACCTAAAAAGGGAGAAAAATCATAAGCATTTATGAAAAATCACCCAACCCGTTAAAGAAATTTACCAATAATACTGAACTAACTTACGATCAATATCACCTGCACCAAAAACAAAATTAGGTTACGTTTCGAAATATCAAAGTCAGCCTCATAATCTGTGGAACACATTTCAGTGGCAGAGACAAAAATCATGTGGTATCTTGTACGTATTTCTCCCTCGATCATTTGGAATAGACTCAGTTGAATTTCTCATGATAAACTATTAGTTATATGTTCTTCGTGATTTAGTGTGTAAGCTAAAGATTACAATGAAGATGCACAAATCAAGTTACTTTGTACAAATGAGGATCTTTGAGCCAGCTTCGCACTGTCTTTGGTTTTGGTGGATGAGCGGATTCTACATCAGAAGCAGATGGCAGAGCTTTTCTCTCATCTTGGCTAACATCCTGAAAATGTTGGTTAAGCTGTGTTTCAGTTGTGTCAAATCCTTCATTGTCAACACCGGAGGTCCGTTTTTGACCTTGGTTGTATACTTTTGACTTCTGTTGTCCATTTTCCATTATTCCCTCACCATCCTCTTCACTTATATTATCTATGGGTCTGACATTGTCTGGCTTCGCGTCGTTTTCTTCTTTAGAATCCTTTTCTTTTGTCATCATTTTATCAAAGATGCTCATCATAAGGTTTATTTTTCGCTCTTTTGGTAATTCCTTAACAAACGTGAGGTCGTCCTCACTTTTGACTGTCATTGAGACAACGGGCATGTTCGGTGTAGGATCATGCTCTTCATTTTCTACGGTCTTAATTTCGGAAACCTCCTCAGTTTCACTTCCTCCAAATAGGGCTGCAAAAAATGTTCGGGAGAAACTTCTTTCTCCAACAGGGCAGGTTTCTTCTTCAGACAATCGCAGACTGTGAATTACTCTATCACGGATATCTTTCTTTCTCTGTTGATCTATGGCAAATCAAAATAAAAAACGACGTGGTATGTAAACGACGTGCTGTGTAGATTAAAAACATCACTGAGACAAATAAAACGTCTATTGACTTCAGAAAAGCGATGAAATTAAGAAGAAATTGTTAAGGAAGATATCGAGTGGAAACTTTGCTGAAAGCAAGGCAAGTGAAGTTGTTGCACAGCCTTACGAATAATGAATAACGACTCACCTATTCCAAAATACGCCAATGACTGTAAGACAACAGGCGATGGTATGAAGGAGCTTTCAGTCTGTAACAAATATAAAGCAGTAAATTACACAATATTATTTTGGATGAGATCACCAGCAATGGACACATAGTAAATATTTACATTAACCGTAGGTCACTGATTGGCACATTTTCCCCAATATTTGTATATACTTTGATGTGCGCTTGGCGCGGTTAGCTACAGGTCTAACCTACAGGTCTAAATCCAAGGCAGTAATGTGGGTAAAAGTGATTGTGGACTCCGATCTTTGGTGTAAGAGACCCCTTTTGCAATGCAGAGGCAAGAGTCCAATTTCCTTCAATAAGGGATCGAATAATTATTTCAAATGAGACGAAACATTTAGCTGTAAATAAAGAATTCAAAAACTGCTAAACTTAAAAGAGAAACAAGGAAAAAATTTTTTAATAGCAAAAAAGGAAAAAAACCTAATTCTACTCCGAAAACGGGCGTCCACGTTAACTTTAATTGATATAATGATATGTACAGAAAAGACCTACAATCTTATGTAAATATGAATGTAAAGAATTACGCCGTAGGTCATTAGCGGTTATGCAAGAGTGTGTATGTGTACCCGGACTGAAATTAAAGTGATGTATTAGTAAGTACATTAAAGTTTCTATACGACCAACATGGTTTTTATTGTTTTAGTATCTCTTTAACCTGTAAAAGAGTGTTTTTGTAAAAAAAAATTTGATTCTGACGCCTCTTCACCCTAAAATCGAGCTTTAAAGTTCCCGCTTCGGCCACGCCCAATGAAGTTGACCGCGTAAGGGAAGATTGGTGATGAGTGACGTCATTCCAGGAGCGTTTCGAGCGTCGTGTTGTTACTTTGCTTGACAAACGCAGTACTTTTACAACACATCTATCGGGCATATCTATGTCGCCGAAAACTCTTTACCTTACAAAAAAAAACAGTGAAATGAACCACTGGCGGGTTTGGCGCGTTCCTGATTTGACGTCACGACCTATTCTGAACCCAATCTCTTTTTTGCTCCAACTCACGGTCACCTTCAATGGGCGTAGCCAAAGCGGGAAGTTTAAAGCTCGATTTCAGGGCGAAGACTCATCAGAATCCAATTCTTATTTAAGAATACTTTTTTACATGTTAAATACATACCAAAACTATAAAAACCCTGTTGGCTGCATAGACACTTAAGTTGACTGCCTGTCTCCATATAATTTGTGGTTACTCATGTTTGCTAGCTCCTTCTCTGTCTCCTTTTTTCAGATGTAACTTACTTTAAATCAATCAATTTAATCGAACTTATTAATTTCTGATAAAATTGCAAATGACTGTAATAAGAGAGATAAGGAAACCAAAAGTTTCTTTTAATGGTGCAGTTTTGTGTAATTAGAATTTACCATAGAATCTGCAGTTGACTCAGGAAGCACCTTGTCCTTTGAATCCTCTGAAGGTTCTTTGGTTCCAAAATGGAAAATAGCAGAGCAAACCAGTCCTACTGCTGTCAATATCAGAGTTATCACCTGTAGATGAACAGACGTTACAACTGTAGTTAAGTGACTTTAATGATAGACATAACATAAATATAATTGTCCCAAGCGATAACCCTAATTAAATTAACATGAGCCCATCTACCACAACCTGAAAGGTCGGATGCTCAGTTTTATTCTGTGTCTCGGCTGAAGGAGCAGTAAATAGCACAGGAAGAAAGGAAGTAGAGAAAAAAATTAACACTGAAACAGTAATAATCAGTGGCAGTAATAGAATCATGTGGATATTATTAATTACCAGAAAATCCATTGAGCTTTCTTTTGTTAACTGATCATGGCTATCTTGTCCAAGAATTAGCCACGCCACAAGGTAGGAAACGATGCCAGTTAAGTACATGAAAGCCGTTCTGTAAATAGGTAGTCAACTGCAAGTGAGCTTTGAAAAATCTTTACGTTTTGTAGAGGGAAGAACAGCCTAAGAATTTACTTGTTACTAATTAAATGTAACTGTTTTTGAAGTGAAATCAACTTCTACAGATACAAAACTTGATAAGATTTGTCTGAAGTAAGATCTAATAAGACTTAACGCCGAAATACGGACATACTGACGAAACCGGGAAGTCATGATTCATATAACTATTATCTTTATGATTACATTTGTTAGTTTGATTTTCATTATTATTAATTTTACTATCATTATTATTATTATCATTGTCATTATCATTATTATTGTTTTATCCAAACCCTTTTAAGTAACGAGAACAATCGCGACGAGGGCTGCGCAACTCACGCAAATTTATTTGGTTCAAGTGCCTTGATATTGTACCTCTTGCTACGTCATAAAAGTACACGAATGTCAGGCATGGTTACTTGGCTGTTTAGCGGTTAAACTGATTGATCACCAGTCCAGTCGTAATTCGTGCGGCAGGGAGTCCTCTTTCTCATCACACCTCAAGCTTCCATGCCGTTCGCGCTATGAACACACGCTTTGACCCAATCTGAGTCTTGCGCTAATTCAAAACTTTCAGCCCGAGTGTAATGAACTTGTCTCAGCATGAATATAACTTTAGCGATCGAAAGAGTTTCACAAACCTTAAAGTAGTAAGCTTTGTGGCCTCACTTTGATCCTTTGCCAAAACAGGAATAATCGACAAGTGCGATATGTCAACGAAGTTGATGGAAAATGAAAGTACGGTGGCAATGAGAAAGTAATACAACAGCACCACCCATTCACTGGTTTCACTGCCGCAAACTAAACATTTGCTGAAAAACAGCGGCAGACCTATTGCAGTTGTAATAGTTCCAAACAAATGCCACGATTTTTTCTTTCCATGCTTGCGTGACAGGACCGGAATCTTAACCTTATCACATAAAAAACCTGCTACTGGAACAAATATAAATGCACCGGCAAAAAGACTGTAAAGAGCAATCAAGCCGGCATAGGTTGCAGGAATGCCAACCACTCTCATGAGAAAAATCATCCGGAATGTTTGTAACATGCGGCGAGTGACATCATTAATCACATGCCCGACTCCGCAGGAAAACTGCTGAAAGTACGATAGTCCTCTCCAGTTATGATTTTTCTTGACCTCCATGTCCAAATCCGCAAATACAAACAACCTAAAGAGGAATAAAGATAAGAAAATAAAATCAAAATCAAAAATAAAACAATAAACAAGAAAAAAAGGCAAGGAAAAAGCATTTTATTAAACCCCGAAATTACAAGGCAAAACTTGAGGGCCCAGGAGGACTGACAGGAAACAAAATTAAAAAAATAACCTACCCTTAAACCCTTCCATTATGCGATAATTTTTATAGAGTTTAAAGTATAGGCGACAATTCTGCTGGAAGTTTTCTCCAGAAATTTACAGGTTGAATTTACAGGAGATTTTATACTTTTTCCTTTGGAGGACAGAAGTAAAGAATGATGATGTCACCATTTATAACTTTGTGCATCGTTGCTGTCCGTCGTGTCAATAATAGATCATAGATGAAATAAAAACGTGATAAAAACAACAGTGACACACTCGGCTGCACCACGTTTTGATTAGATTCCATATTGCTGTGCATCTGGTCAATAATAGATCATAGATGAACTAAAAACGTGATAATAACAACAGTGACACACTCGGCTGCACCACGTTTTGATCAGATTCCATGTTGCTGTGCGTCTGGTCAATAATATATCATAGATGAAATAAAAACATGATAATAACAATAGTGACACACTCGGCTGCGCCGCGTATACCGCATTCTGTTTTCACCACATTTTGACGTTATCCGTGACCTATTATTAAACAGACAGCAATTGGGTTATTAAGGCCGAACTGAAATTTGAATGCTATAGGTAAAACTTCATTGTCCCTAATCAGTGATGTATGGTGTCAACAACAAATTGTGGCCGTAAAAGGTTACTGTTTGACGTGAAGGTTTTCCCAAATATCCTAGCCTTTTAAAAATAGATGGACGGAAGTACTTTTTCTAGCTCTTCCCAAGATTTCTTCACAGCTCGGTAGAAGCGCCTATTGATGTAATTAAACATTAAATTGCAGGAACAGTGAGAAAACTGCGAATGATTGACGCCATTAAACTTTTGCTTCACACTTTTAACTCAGAGCATACAGGAGAATTTATTACTTTTTACTTTGGAGGACAGAAGTATAGAATGATGATGTCACCATTTATAACTTTGTGCATCGTTGAGGTGCGTCGTGTCAATAATAGATCATACATGAAATAAAAACGTGATAAAAACAACAGTTACACACTCGGCTGCACCACGTTTTGATTAGATTCCATATTGCTGTGCATCTGGTCAATAATAGATCATAGATGAAATAAAAACGTGATAAAAACAAAAGTGACACACAAGTCGGCTGCACCGCGTTTTGATCAGATTCCATGTTGCTGTGCGTCTGGTCAATAATATCTCATAGATGAAATAAAAACGTGATGATAACAACAGTGACACACTCGGCTGCGCCGCGTATACCGCATTTTGACGTCATTTTGACGTCATCCGCGACCTATTATTGAACAGACAGCAATTAGGTTAGTAAGGCCGAATTGAAATTTGAATGCTATAAATTTCAGTTTCCCTAATCAGTGATGTGTGGTGTCAGCAACAAATTGTGGCCGTAAAAGGTTACCAAAAGGTTGCTGTTGACGTGAAGGTTTTCCGAAATATCGTAACCTTTTAAAAATAGATAGACGGAAGTACTTTTTCTAGCTCTTCCCAAGATTTCTTCAAGGCTCAGTAAAAGCACCTATTGATGTAATTAAAAATTAAATTGCAGGAACAGTGAGCAAACTGCGAATGATTGACGCCATTAAACTTTTTCTTCACACTTTTAACTCAGAGCATACTTGTTTGACTCTTTCGAGATAGTACTAGTTAATTACTAATCTTTCTAAAAGTGTTTGGTTTGAGAACATCAGCCCAGAAGTTTACTTGTCTGGAATAAGTTAAGTGCTTGAAAAGAGAAGAGTTATAACTACTTTATGTCAGACGATTTGCAGTCGATCAATTGATCGCTCTTTCTAACCTAACTATCAGGTGATGAAGGCATTAGCCTAAACAGCTCCTCAGTGAATACGCTTCGTCTTGGAAAATGGATTCAAATGATGAGATTTGTGTAGTTTATCAAGAGTTGTGCTTTATGAGATAACGAGGAAACTATTTTTTTAGAGAAAAAATACTTTCTGCGGTAGACCATGCATATTTTTTACGCATCGTTCACAACTCAAATGATGGATGAGTATTTTGCTGTAAAGGCAACTCAACAGATGCTATTCTTTAATTACGAAATCGTAATTCAATACTGACATGGAAATACTGGCATCTTTTCAAGCCGGAAAAATCAACGATGATAACACTCATTGGTAGCTACTTCTAGCCAGCTATTTATGTATTGGAACTGAATCTTGAAGCTTTGCACGGGTGTACAATTAACATGGAGATAAATTTTTTTAGCAATAGATCTATTTCATATAAAATTTGCACTTTCAGGATAAATCATAGCACTCTGCACTATTGGGATTAAATGAACAAATTCTCTGCCTATCGGAAATCCCGAATTTCAACAAAATTGCTGTTTCTCGCATGAAAAAGAAATCCGCTACGAACTAAAAGACCAAAAGGCCTACTCATTAAGAGCATGCATGGTCAAAGATCATTTTCAGCCTATTTGTTGAAACAAACTCCAAGAAGAACATATATAGAAAAGCCATCTAATATGGTAATCGCATGCAAAAAAATCTATGAATCAGACGAACCATCTTCATTCGTAAAGTTATCGGTACTGTGAGTGTGATTGCTGTCTTTCGCACGAGATGTTTGTGAAAAGCTGTTGAAATAAATGAGCGCTATTCACGCACGTACCAATTTAGTTATTCTACATTTTTGACTTCAAAACTCAAATTTTCATTTCTTGATAAAGATCCTGCGGTTAGTCTTTTGAACTACGAAAAAAACAGTTAAACACTTAACTCGACAAAGTCTTACTATGTAAGTCGCTCACCTTGTTTTGAGATTTCTATGATCCAAATTTGTTTTATCGAAGTATGTAACCAGACCTGACTGAGCTGCACCGATGGTTGGACCCCAAGTGTTCAAGATTCTAAATCAACCAAAGATATAGCGAGGCCAGGGTTGCTAATATTTATGTACGAGTTCACTCTCATTCAGGCGAATCAGCATGGCTTTCTATTGTGCGCAACAAAGATAAGTTATACTTGGGCACAAATCTTTTTTTATCCTATTTTGTGTTACACCGGGAAAAAGAGTGATTATGAAAGGTAATTATGTCTTTTGCATTATATGATCGGTCGACCTTCGAGTACATAACAAAGCCACAGGCAGCGGATGTGACGTCTTTCCGCACTAAAAGCGCACATGAATTAAAAAAAAAAAAAATGATCCAGGCGGGTAAACTTCCATTTTAGTAATTGCTGTGAAGAAACCTGATGAAAAATCTTGTAAGTAAGGAGAGTTGACGAAATTGTTACAAGGATTGAATAGACAAGAATACCTAACAAACACTGATTCAATCAAATGACCTCTCGGAATATAGTCATAGTCTGAGCTACAGTTGGGGGCGATTTCGATTTTTATTGATTCAAACATCTGTGTGCCTATAAATCTACATAGCTTAGTATTTGAATGGTGTAAAAATGAGAATCGATTCTACTTTATGTAAATAAAAATTTTCTATCTATGTGGTAGTAGCGTTATCCGGCGCATTAAAATCAGGACCATAAGAACACAAAGGACTGAGTAGATCCCGCTGCCGAAACAAAGACTTCTACCTTTAAACTTTTACAGGCTGACGTTTATAAACCTAGTAAATATGTGTGGCTGAGAGATGCTTTACACTCATATATTGGTGCAAAATAAGAAGTGTTACTTTATTTATGCTAAGCTTTTCTATGAATTGAGAACACTAATGCAAATGCCGATGGTGGGCTAGTCTAAAGTACCAATGAATAAAGGCTGATAGTTTCTAAAGAAACTGTTTGGGGCTGTGTCGGTGGGGGTAACGAAATAATTTGAATATATCAACAAAGTTGAAATGGTAAATTGATTCAACTTAGCGGCCTGCTCCCAGTTGGCTTGTTAGCTCAATTGGTAGAGCGCTGGACTAGTATCGCAGAGGTCAGTGGTTCGAGTCCCGTACAGGCCTGATTTTTTTCAGGTCTGATTTTCGCTATTGCTTAAATAACGCTATCTACTGCGAGGATCGTGCATCATATGTATCTAATACCGCAGTTCAAAATATATGAACTTCATATATTCATTGTATCTAATTACAGCATTATAACACTTCTCTAGCGTTTTAGTTCAAACCTTTGATGTCATGTTGTAATAAGTACCCGCTTTTGTATTACATCATACTGTAAAATTTGATTCATCTACTTGTCTGTTATATAATTACTCACGTTCTGTTACTCATTGATTGAAGATGACATAAGCATGCCGAAACATGTCTCTCAAAAAAGTTGTCTATTTCTTACAAATTTATAGTTATGATCTTTTATTTTTAGTTTGTGCTTGAACTTGGCTCAATTCTTTCCGTGCTAGACATTTTAATCGCTTGTTGTGGTTGAGGATAATTAGTTTCATAGGTGGTCATGTTTGGGTTTGTAAAACTGACCTTGAGTTTTACCCACACTGAATATCCTGTTTAGGAAATTCCCACGGTTAGCTAACCTAAACATGTCTGTGATTTTTACATCAAATGCGAGGGCACTCCTTGCTGAAGTTGGAAGATGTTCTGTTCAGACTACTAAAATGTTTTGTTCCGACTACTAAAATATTTTGTTCAGACCACTAAAATAACTTCAAGCGAAAAGCACATGTTTTTTATATACCATAATAGTAACGCAACAAAAATGTCCTCAGTAGGGTGGTCCCGTCATAAGTCCAGTCTCACTGGGGGGTGTGAGATCCTCCCACTGCGGGTCCTGGCCCGAACATCCTTTCCACCTCTCCAATACTTTTGGAGACTTGACACTGATTTCTGTGTAACTTGTTTCTTCTTCGCCCTTTTCTTGACCTTTCGAGTAACGACTCCCCACCGTAAGCAGCGCTTTCACCTGATTCACCACTTCCAAATTGAGTACTGCTTGCTTCCAGATGAGGTAGCCTCTGTACAGGTCTCCTTAGAAGCCCTTTCTTTGTCTTCAAAACAACAGTACGAATCAAGCCGTCTTTTCCAGGAAGCAATCTTTCAACTCTTCCCATCGGCCACTTTCCTCTCACTCCGTCCTCTCTACGAGGGCGCCTGTAGGATCTGCGGTAAGGACGATGACGGCGACGATTCTGTGCCGGACGCTCTTCTCCCTCTTCTCCTCCTTCATGATCACCATCTCGTTCTTCTTGTTCATCGCCTTCAGGGCGTTCCTCATCAGACCTGCGCCTATATCTGGGACGTGGTCTTCGGCGGAGTCGCCTCTTCTCCTTATCATCCTCCTTCGGTTTAACCTCTCCGTTGGTAGCGGAGTTGGGCCCGCCACGGGGGCGGCGTCTCCCACGACGGAAATGTCGATAGTTGCGGTAGTAGTTTCTTCGGCAGTCCAGAGCATATTTGCTTCCTCGCACAGGGCTTCCACCTGGTCCTGTCACGTTGGCTGCTTCTGGTCCCTTCGCTCCTGATACAACATCAAACTCCACTGTCTCCCCATCTCCAACACTGTGCAAGTACTTCTTGGGATTGTTCTTCTTGATGACAGTCTGATGAACAAATATATCCTCCTTGTTGTCATCTCTGTTGATAAAGCCATAACTGCTCTTCACGTTAAACCACTTTACTGCACCAGTCACTTTACTGGCAACAACTTTCTTCTCAACCGGCTGTTTTTCTTCAACTTGAGGCTCTTCAGTCGTAGTCATGTTGCTCTTGTTATAGCCTCGTAGGGCTCTGCTACTAGGTGGTGTTTCCCCCAAAGGTCTTTTGATGTTCCGTCTGTTCCTCGATTGATGGCGTCCTCTATAAGCATTGGCTCTCTCTGGGTTTCTTCTAAGCTGTCTTTCGACACTCTCGAGTCTCTTGACTACCTGGAGGTAGTTTGGCTTCAATGGCAGAGCATCGCTTTTCCATAACAGCGGTACTTCATAACGCTTATCATCAAACTTCAGTTCCTCGTTGAACTGTCTAAGAGACTCTTCTTCCTCTAAGAACATAGGTGCATTCCTTTTATCTACAATTCCAATAGATTCCAGCTCCCAAAACTGCTTAAGACTGTCCGTGACTGGATCAATGCACACGGTTGACAGCATGGATTGAGTGTTCTTGTAAGGAAGACCCTCGATGGGTCCTCCTACAGTCCATCCAAGTGATGACTGTACTACAGTGGGAGCATGAGTGGTTTCCCCTTTCTTGCATTTACCACTCATAAATGAAAAGTAAAAGTCTGCTCCTATCAAAATATCGACGTTAACTGGTCCACGAGGATACGAGTATCAAGTTTTGCGGGCGGGGGTAATCTTCTAACCTGATCTCCACTGGTTCTAGTGGTGTGCAGATCTTGTCAATGGTGAGGGCCTCCATGCTACCTGGCGTTGAAATGTTTTCTTGAACAGAGGCGAGCGATAACCTGACTTTTCTCATTCTCATCGTTTGACTGGTTTCTCCCCCTAACATGGAGACACTAAGGACCTCAGAAGGTCCATCAAGGGCAAATGATTCGGAAACCTCCTTGGTGATATAAGACCTTTGGCTTCCTGAGTCAAACAAAACCCTTACTGGTGCTCTCTGGAAACCGTTTGAAACCAGCATGGCTGTCCTAGTCTGTAATAAGGTTTGTTGCATCTTGGAGTTGTACGAAGCCACAAATCCACTTAATGTTGTATGTCCCTTTTTCTCCGCGGTAGGATCCCAGTCACCATGAAGTATAGTGTGATGACGCCGGCCACATCCTTCAACCTTGCACTTGGGTTGGCGGCAGACTGAAGAATAGTGGAAAGTATTTGCAGGCTTTAAAAAGTTAAAACACAGCCGGCTCTCCCTTACTAACTGCCAACGTTTGTCAACTGACTTTCACTCAGACTGGACATTTAAGGGTTACATGTCCCTGCTCACACACATGGCAAGCTGCATAACTTCTCCCATTTGTCTCACTTGCTAATAGAGCAGCTGCTGAAAACACTTTCTCTCGGGTGTTCCTTACCCTAGTTCCATCCTTGTCCCATCCCCCACCTCCTCTGGCTGTCCCACCATTCCCACCAATCATACTACCATTCCTTTTTCCGACCTCCTTGGAAATCACTTGTTTATTCAGGAACTTGAAGAAAAGTTCAAGATCAACAATTTCTTCCTTTGTGTCAGTTAGTTCTAATTCCCATTTCTCGGATAACTCAGGTGGAAGTTGGGTTTCCAATATTGGAAGGAGGATACAAGAATGGGTCGTTGGCTTTTCGCCTAGGGCCTCCAGTGCTCTAATCCGATTCTTTAGCGTGTCATGGAGATCTCGCAAAAACTCTACCCCTTTCGTTTGACCTTTGTAACTGGATAATTGACTTTACTAGAGATGAAATAATTATTCTTTTCCTACAAAGCGATGTTTCAGAGCATCAACAGCATGCTGATAATTAGCACTAGTGACTTGAATTCCCTCGATTGTGTGATAAGCAATCCCTTCAAGTACTGAACGCAGGTAGGTGAACTTTTGAACAGCAGGCACATGGTCATTATCATGAATAGCAACCTCGAATTGATCCCCAAAATTTTAAAATTTTAAAACATCTCCATCAAACTTGGGTAACTCAAGTTTTGGTAATTTTAAATGTGACTGTGCTCCGCTGAACTCGAAGTAATTTGTTCGTCTGCTTTGGAAATTGCTTCTTTAGATATATACCCTTGAGCTATGTCTAAAGCATTATCAATCACTCGTTGATAGTCAATCCACTTTTAAACTTCTTCAGCAACTTCATCATCAGAAATAAGGGCAATAATTTCCTCTCTTACCTCACTGCAACTCTCCATGTAACCATTCAACTTTTGAACACGATTTTCCATTCTTATGACGTTGTTGCTGGGACTTTTGCTTGTCTCAAGTATTACTTGTATCACAGCATTAATGTCCATCTTGAGGATAATTTCTTTACTTCTTAACAACTGAAAATTACTTAACTGATGATTGGCAGACTGTGACGACGAAAGTTGACCAGTTGATGCTGCAGGCACGTTGTCAGCTGGCAAGGCTTGTTTAGAGCCTATATGAGTCGATTCCTTACTTTTGTTTTGGAAAGATGGAGGATTAGATTCTTCTTGTTTTATAGCAACGATAAGTCGAGCCATTAGAGCTGGTTTCTTTCCTTTTGCCGGTAATCCTCTCCTTTGGAACTCAGCTTTGACTAAGGAAAGAGACATTTCCCTCACAATTTCCTCCGCTGACGATGCACAGTTGTCTGCCATATTCAATCCTGTAATCGTTTATCTCGATGTTTACTTTTCTCCTCAGTGCTTTGCTTCCCCAAAGGTTTCTCGAATCCGGCTTCGAAGGACCATAATGTTCTGTTCAGACTATTAAAATGTTTTGTTCCGACTACTAAAATATTTTGTTGAGACTACTAAAATAACTTCAAGCGAAAACCACATGTTTTTTTTATATACCATAATAGTAACGCAACAAAAAATGTCCTCAGAAGGGTGGTCCCATCATAAGTCCAGTCTCACTGGGGGGCGTGAGATCCTCCCACTGCGGGTCCGGGCCCGAACAGAAGAGGAATAGCTGTGGTAGTAGAAGGTAGTAGCAACGAAAGAAGAGTAGAGAATAAAGAAGAAAATTACAGAGTATTGGTATCTTTCGTTAAGTCGTCCAAGCGAGTGGCAAAAACCCCCAACAATACTTACGAGTAGGTTTATGATCCGGCTTGAGAAAGTTCTCTGCTGGAAGGTAAAATGTTAAAATTATATCATTGCATAGGGACCAGAGAAGATATTTATCCTCTCGTGGTGGTGATCATGAATTGTTCAAAGCTGAATTGCGTCAAACAGGTCGCGAGGGGGGATCAAGTTTGACCCCACATTTTTTTTTAGAAGTAATCGAAAATCGCTTTGCTTCACCAAAGGCTGAACATTTCATTGCCCTTGTAGGTAAAACAGCCACGAAAATTTTCAACTATCATGATGTGCAGAACACAGATATATATATTACAAAAGAGATAATCAAGGCGATATCGATATCGCATTCGATTTAAGCCACGAAAACAAGACTTTCCAAATGAAAAGAGGATTTCGTAAACCTGTAGCAAACTTCATCGTAACCACCCTTGGAGCTGGCGAAGGCACAAAGTGTGTTCTCCTTTGCTTTGAAAATGTTCTCCTTTTTCAGGAACAATTCCCCCCTTTCTATGGGGATTTTTCTACTCGTAATATTACAGCAAGTATTGACCGGGAAGCCTCATATTTCTCTCTAAGGAATTGTTCTATCACAGTTAATCTCACTTTAGAAAATATACAATATCTTAAACCTTAAGATCTTAATTGTTCGAGAACGCATTTTCTTGACTGCAATGTTTTTGTCTGATCTTTCAGAACGTGTTCGGTGCAGGAAGAAATCGTTCTTCCACAGAAACGATAATTTCATCTGTTGTAAACGAAATAATTTGAGATTCAAACATAACATTGAAACACTTTATTGGCTACAATATTGCTGGAAAAAATGCCTTAAACTATTGAAAACAACGGAGAGTATAGGTATAAAGAAGCAGCATATCCTTTTTACACGAGTCAAACCTTTCAATAATTTAATTTTAATTTTTAATTTTAATAGCTTCGCCAACTGGCAGGGACACCGCAACAGCTTGCGCCAATTAGTGCGGGCCCAATAAACCCACCCAACCCATCCCATGGGGAGGACATCCATCACACAGTAATCTCGTGTGTGGGAAATTAACGTCTTCTATCCCAACCCTGCAGGAGCCGGGACCTCCATTTATTCATCCCTATCAGAGACGACTAGAATATCTAACCATTTCTTGATGTTATAGAGAGGCAGCAAATTCTTCTCAATTATTTTAAGACCCTGCGTGTTAGTCCGGCCGGGGCTCGAACCCTCGACCTCCCGCACAACAGTCCAGCGCTCTATCCATTGAGCTAACCGGGAGGCGGTTAAACAATATAAACACAAAATAATCAGTCCACGACACTGACACACCATTCAAAAACGCCGACTTCATTGGTGAAGCAATAAACGAGAACTGTAACACAAGCTTGAAGTCACTGTCATTGTTATAGCTAAAATGAACGATATTACGGTAAATGCCACCAGCTTCAGCCAGCCAGTAGCGCGACGTATTATTTCCTTATGACAGTACATTACAAGTGGGTTGTATAGCCTGAGACTGGTTCAGTCTCCTCCTCGGCTCCTGCTAAGTGCAGAGTAAGCGACAAGAAACGGGAAAATCTTTAATTATCAGTGATATTGAAATCAACAATGCCTGGAAAATTTCTGTAATTCTTTCTCTGAAGGTTTTACCGTCATCTCATCTTGAAGATGAAATATTCTAGAGTGTAGCCCAAATGTGTTGGTTGCTACGATATATGCAGAGCCATAATTAGGTGGCAATGGTTTGTGGGAAGGGGAGTGGGGCTCCAGCTCCTGTATTTCAGAAACCCCTCTTTTGAGCTTTAGCCATGACTTTACTTATAAGAGGAAAGGAGAGCGTATCGCAATTGAATTCCTTAAAATACGCTATTCACTTTTGAAAAAAGAAAAGAAAATTGATCTGCAAACAGATCCCCAAAATGTAGGGGGAAAGGAGAAAAATCTGGACTTGCTCTGCTTCTCAGTTGCTGACACTCTAACTATGTTAACGGTGCATCACAAGACTGCAATATTCGTTGATGAAGTGTGTACTATATATATATACAAATTTCAACATTTTTTCTTAATTCTACTTCTTTCTCCTTAGGAATTCACCCTTTATTACATAATACCGTGCAGTTCATCCATATAAAACTATCCACACAAACGCGGCTTTAAGTCAGCTAACAAACTGCATCTCATCTATTTCCCCGCAGGCTGTCTGGTAAACTTGAAAAATTATAACAAGCAGCAAGCTAAAAGCAGCGAGTGACCTGTGCACGAATGAGAACACGTTCTGTACGTAATTCCCACTCTTGACAATCGGCAGATTCACTAGGGAAAAAAGCAATCTCTTTTTAAACAACATTCATTTCGCTTTCCTAATTCTTCTACATATCCTTTAAGCATAATTTTTTTTGCAATTAAAACTCCCCTTTCGTTTACTCTAAGTAAAACAAAGGACAAAGAAGAAAATGAAATAGGCTGAGAAGCATATTTAGCTAAAAAGTCATTTTATATCTTGCAGTAATAAAAATAATTCTTATTTCAAAACCGCGAGAAGTCCAAATTTACCTTCCTTTAGGAAATATAACTTTTATGACGAGATACAGAGTTCCTGAGGTCAGGTTGGAGATAATACCTGCGACAAAAAATACTAAACCAGAGCTGGCCTGCAAGGAAAATCATACAACAAAATGGATTTGTTTTAAACAGAAAGAAAGGTAAAAAATCTTCGCACATCAACGTATATACAAACATTGGGGGAAATGTGCAAACCAGTGAACTACGCCGGTTAATGTAAATATTTACTCTTTCCATCGCTGGTAATCTCATTCAAAATAATATCGTGTATTAATTTACTACTTTATACTTGTTGCAGACTTAAGGCTCCTTCATATCATCGCCTGTTGTTTTACAGTCATTAGAATATGTGAGTTCTTAATCACTATTTGTGAGGCTGTGCAACAACTTGTTTTGCTTTCAGCAAAGTTTCCACTCAATTTCGGGTAAAATTATTTTTCAACTTTCGGCTGCATGCTATTGCTTTTGTGCATCTTCATTGTGATCTCCAGCGTACACACTAAATCATGAAGAACATTGAAATAGTACCTAATCGCGAGAAATTCAACTGAGGCTATTGCAAGTGATCCAGTGAGAAATAGGCGCAAGACACAACATGATTTTTGTCTCTGCCATTGAAATGTGTTTGACAGATTCTGACGCTGACTTTGGGATTTCGAAACGTAACCTAACTTTGTTTTTGGTGAGGGTGATACTGATCGTACGGTTAGTTTATTGTTGTTAAGTGAATCTCTTTAACGGGTTGAGTGATTTTTCATAAATGCTTATGATTTCTCTTCCTTCTTAGGTTGCAATTATTTACGCGTGCACAGAGGGTTCACAGGACGTGTTTTACGCCTACCTCCCCCTGCTCCTGACTGCCGACAAACTGAAGTTTGAAAAAGTATGTGCAAACCTTTTTCTTTTTTTTCTGGGCTTGAAAGATACTGAACGTTGTACTTGATCTTCTATAGTGGTTAACCAGTTACCTGGTTACTCATCCATTATCCTTTCCTTACTTCCTCCTTCCCCGTCAGTCAGCCAACTTTACCGTGAGACAGTAGAGGAGACAGAGAGACAGACAGATGGACAGACAGACAGACAGACTGACAGACAGACAGACTGACAGACAGACAGACTGACAGACAGACAGACTGACAGACAGACAGACAGACAGACAGACAAACAAAAAGATCATAACCTAATTCATTAAACATTTTAAAGAATTAAAAAATTGAGCATGCAGTTTTGTTCAACTACTGCTTAGGCTGGACTAATGACGAGTTAAATAATTCGAATCGCTTCCTTTTTTTCGCTCATACTAAACTGTTCATAGCCAAGAAAAGTACTCTATCATTCCCTTGATATATAGGGATCTCTTGCAATGTCGATTATTTATGATTTTTTTTTAATTTATATTCAATGCCCTGTTATGCTGCACAGCTGTCAGGGAACGACACCACGGCCTGGTTGGTCTTTTTGATGAGATGGGACATTTGACTCCGCGGTCTATTCAGGAAATGACGGTGCTATAAAGTAAAAAGAGTTGACCAAAAGTTTTAGAAGGATTGAATGGACAAGAATACCTAACAAGCTGTGACGATACTACGCCACAAAGGTGGGCGCCCTCTAACACACACAAAACACCAAGCACAAACAAGCCCGAGAAGACACGCCCCAACACAACTAAACGTAGGCCTACAAATATTTATTATTCTAAGTAAGACAATAAAGTAACTAACAATAACGATACTACAATGAGCTGAATTATCCACCTTAATTAATTTACATAATTTAATACGATAATTTCAGGTTACCGTGCACCTTCATGGGTGTCTCGCGTGCAAGCGATGTAGTGCGTCCGGTTTAAACCGTAGATATCTAACCCCATATCAAATTAAAGCTTATAGGACTGGCTATCAGACTTTACCAAAAATTTTTAAAAAATATAAATTGTCAGATTTTTCACGACTTCTAAATGCGAGCGCCCGAATCACCTTTTAAGAGCCACAAGTCAAAGGGAATTTGTTCGATTACACTCCAATTTTGACAGTAGCTAGTTTTGTATATAAACAACAAAAACGTGTCTCCGAACTTTTTATTTTTTAATTATTTTTTTGTCAAGAGCGATTTTTGTACGATCACTCCACATTGTTTTGTAACTTTTCACTGAAATTGAATATGGCAAATCACATACACGTTTTTTTTTAGCGCTCTCGCCCCGGAAACGGAGGAACACATTAAATAAGCGAAAAACAAAATTCGCTTTAACATGTAACGTCCAAAAGGTGATTCGGGCGCTCGCATTTAGAAGTCGTGAAAAACTCGACAATTTAGTTTTTTTCCAAATTTTTGGTATAGTCTGATAGCCAGTCCTATAAGCTTTAATTTGATATAGGGGTTTAGGGATCTACAGTTTAAGGAGGCTGGATATAGTTTTTCACTTTTCTGATTCAAGATATTTAAACTAAAATTATGAAGCTTAACTTTAACGAATCGCGATCGCATTTTCCCCTGAAATAAAGATATTATTGAAGAATCAGTTTGTTGTATATGTATTGAAAAATTCGTTACCATGGCAAAGTTGCTGGCTTGCAATGCTGGGTCCAAAATTAGACTTGACTTGAATTTTCTTAAAAACTTGACGGTGAATTTATTTTAGATTTTGCAGGCGTCCTTAATTCGACTGTCTTGGTCTACTTGACTGTTAAGTTTAAAAAATTCTGTCAGAAAGTTTAAGGAAAAGAGGCCTTTTTTAGAATTCATCGTTAACTTTTTTCCCTCTGACCAACTTTTTTCGAATTTTTGTAAAACACGCACAGAGCCGTTCAAAGTTAACGTGCAAAAAATAAAAAAAATTCCCCGAGCGGAAACGGAAATACGCAAGTCTAAAGTTTCAAATTTCCGAAAATTTCAACTCGATAAGATGGGAAATTGCGCATGCGCAACATTTGTGTCACGCCACGACACTTGCCACGGACCACAAGGTTTTGGACGTCTTTTTCGCCGAACGTCCTTCGCGCTCTTCTAAAGAGCTTTATTTTGCCAAGAGAGGTTCACCTTCTGGGTGGATTGCGCCTGGAAATGGCTGCTGCTCTATTTGCCTTCAAAGTGCTGGATTATTTTGTGCAAAGTGTCGGGATGTTTTGTTCCTCTTGGAGCTGATCGACGCGATGTGGTTGGCGATTTGCTAAGAATGGAGACCAGTGCTTCCTTCCCACCGTTGTTGTAAAGATCTTTTAAGTCATTGTAACACAGACCGCTTTCTGCGATTTTCTGAATGTTTTCTTTGACGAGGAGCCCAGGATGGAATCTGCATAGACCCCACGCCGAAGTTACGCCGAGGGCTTTGAAAATGTACGCCAAATAGGCCACAATTCTACGCCGTTGGTAGCATACTACGCCAATAATTGCCCCCGGGCCCAGATATTTTGCCGCCGCGCCGCCGCGTAAGAGAGGCGGGTAAGAGAAATCCTGCAGCTGGAGACTAGTTTGTTGAAGGGATGTCCATGTTCGCTATCAGGAGCAAAAACATTTACTTTTCATATTTATGCGTTCAGTGATGGTGCTTTATTTTATATAGCCATCGCTAGAAATCGAGGACACAAGAGCCGGCTAATATGGATTCAGGAACGTTTTCGCTTATCGTTGACAAGGAACTATGAATTTCCGTTGTTATCAGTTATCACTTCCGCACCTTATAATTTTAGAAACAATACTGTTCATAGAAACAGGTGATATTCAAGGTGTGCACCTTAATTTTCGCACAATATGCATTAACTACATATACTATCGTGCTTCGCTTGAACAATTTTGCATTTGCTAACTTGTCAAGAAGTATACATCTTTTAATCTTTGCATTCCGGCTTTTAGACTTTCACAGGTCAATGAGCTACAGGAAGTATAGATCCACTTCACATGACTTAATAGACAGAAGTTGGTCATTAGGTATACAGCGTAGACCAATAAATGTCCAAATTCCTGAAGGAAAGCAACCAATTGCTTACCTTTTTATCTATTTTGTCAATCTATGTTCTTAAATTTTAGGAATCGTCATGTCAAACAAATGACGATCAGCGTTGGCACAGAATACACACATGTTTTCTTACTTATCTGCCAGAAAAGGACAGCGACCTGAATACGAATCTATTCGATCCCCGACTTTCCGGCGAGACTGAATAATGCTTCTCATATCCTGAAAAGAAAGCATTTCGTCCGTGGGAGCGGATCACATCATCTCCTTTCAAATGCAGGCTGACGCTTTCATGAATGATATCATCACACTTCTTTAATGAGGGTAAACACCAGTTCAGTTTCGTTCTTCTGGAAAGTGTCTCATTTGATTGGCCTCCAGACTTTTGCTGTACTCTCATGCAGCTATAATAGCTTTCTGCAATGGCCTCTGGTCCCCCTTTTGCAAGTACAATATCCAGGATAGCGCATGATTGTGGTTGTGTGATCTTATAAATGTCTTCCTGAGAGTAACATAGCTGAAAACATTCTGTTCGTGTAAACGGACATTGTACTCCTGTCCACTGGCAAACTTCATCTTAAAAACGGCATCCAAAGTATTGAAGGGGCATGCTCAAACAGGACAAGACTAGCATCCTCGTGTTTCAATGGCTCATCATGAGTACCTTGAACCATAAACCAAGTAGGACATAGACTTTTCCAAATACCTACTTTTACAGCCTATTTAATTCTGTCCATGAAACGGAATGCCAGTCGAGGATCCAGATCCATTCCCGACTTCTGGTTAAGTTCCATGTTAGAAGCAACTGTAAGGACAGCCTCACATGCTCTTACGCCATAGGTACCGTACTCGCCGTGCTCTATTTCCAACTTCACGACGCCATCTGCCGTTAAAGCGCCACATTGTAGCCTTACCAGACCAGCCGCATCGAATTCCGGAAAACCGTCAAGGAATGGTCTGACACAGCAGATTGCACTCGTCGGTCTAGTGCATTCATCAGATCAGATGCAACACGTTTGTGATCTTCTTTAATGTCGCTTTCTTCTCGCGGTTTCCACGTAAACCGACCTCCAGTGACTCGGTTTTCCTCGTCTTTTGTGACAAGCCGGCCTTTCAATAGCTCCACTCCTTTCTACTTTCCACCAGGCTTCAACGTCTCTCCAGCTTTCTTTAATCGCGGGAAATGCACTGTATCACCACTAGCAACTTCTGATAGCTTTGGTTTAACCCTTGGCCACCAGAGTTTCAACTTCCACACAGGAGTGTGAAGCGACTGCACACGTAGCATTAGATCAACTGTTGACACGCCCCATGATATCCAAGCAGGCCAGCAAATCAACAACGAAGTCTGATCCGGCAATCATGTACTGGAGCTCTTCCTCTTCATTTCGATTTGGATACAATGCTTCAATTGCTTTCCAGAACGATCCATAGCTTTGCTCAATTTTACACCACTGTTCATAGGAGGAACTGGCATATCGCTACCGGTCTTCGAGCTGTTTCATCTACTAGCTGAAGGAAGGCAAATCCTTTCCCATTGGCAAAAATGGTATTGAAGACGTTGAATCTTTTCAGAAACGTTTGGAAGAAGATGCCACCAGGTGATTTCGAATCCTTGACGTCAGACACCCTCAAATTCAAGATGTGAGCAGCATCCCATGTTAGCTCAATTTGTTGAGCGCCAGACTGTTGTGCGGGAGGTCGAGGGTTCAAGCCCCGGCCGGACCAACACTCAAGGTCTTAAAATAACTGAGGAGAATGTGCTACCTTTCTATAACATCAAGAAATGGATAGAAATTCTAGTCTTCTCGGATAAGGACGAATAAACCGTATGTCCCGTCTCCTACATCTGTTAGTTAATTTGATTAGGCAGGGGACGTTAAAGAACACACTCACGAGATTACTGTGATGTGGTCTGGCCTATTTACTGGGAATTGGGCGGAGGGGGTATCCGTTAGATTCGCCTTTCATTGATTGTAAACTGCTTAGCAGTCTGGTAGAGTCCCCCACACAGTGTTGTAAAGCGCCATGACCTCAGGATATGAGCGCTCTATAAATAAAAGTTATAATTATTATAATAATTATTATTATTATTATTATTTATTATCCCATGTCACTGGTAAGGCCAGGTGATCCTCCCGAGTTTCGACGATGTCAGTTTCATGATGCCTCTAAGAGCTTTCTGCGAAAACCACTTGCCTGGCATGGACCATCTACTGCAATGCCACACAGTCTTGAAAGCACCTCTTTTGAAAAATGGTTTTCAATTGATTTGATAACAAGCTCTGCTAGCACCTCGTATGACGCTTGTTCAAGCTCTGTATAAACCCCGGGAAGCGACAGGAATCGGACAGGGAAAGCCAGTTTCATCACGGGCAACGACCGGTATGGCCTGCGGATTTGTTGTTCGGGCTGGGGTACCTTTATCCACCGTGGCCCATATGTGAGGTGGCAGTTAGGTCGAGGGTAGAGGATGGTTTAGCCAAACATTGATTATCTTCCGTTGACTGTTTTCTCCAGACAATAGAGAATGTCGTTAAAGTTGTTGCGACTGTGACCAATCAACCACATTAGAGATGAGCGTTTTGATCTATTGGAAACGCTGCAAGAACATCGTGAACAGTTGCTGAATGTTCGTGTTCCTTCAATAGCTACCACGGGAATACGCGAGGAAGATTTCCAGACAATTTTGATGCAATACAGCGTCCTTAAAAATACCATCCTTTCTATGGTAGAGAACTTGGATACCTTGGAGTAATATATCGTGCGTGGGGATGATGACAAGGATGAAGCTGGCGAGGACTAACTTCCACAACAAAAAACGGCTCTTTTAGGAGCCACAACGTAAAAGAAAGTCTTGATTAATAGTTTGCATTTTCTTAAACCCTTTATTTTAGGAGGGGGGCGGGGATTCCAAGTTGTACGACCGTTTTGGTTACTGGTCAGTACCTTGTTCTGGACAATATAAGTACGGAATATTATACACTCAGGACAACAAGTTCTAGTGTTTCTTTCAATCAAGAGCTCGCGAGCTACGAGAATTCACTGAAACTCAGCTAAAAGCAATAATCCACTGCCCACATTGAAAAAGAGAGGCAACACTGGGCGCGAGTAAGCGCGCCCTCAGTTATGGTATCGTCAGTGGGGACCCGCAAGAAGTTAAAAACAAATGCGTGTGCACTGCGCGCGCGTGCCTTTCTTGGCCCCAGGTTTCCACTCTTCTGAAAGAGAACAAATTCACCTTCGAACGCTCAGGTATTAGAGCGGTTGCTTGCCAATGCTCTCTGGATACAAGTATTGTACTGTGACAGACGTTCTGCAAAGATATATGCACTCAAAAAGATCATACATTTATTTATTTATTGGCCACAGCCGCCACAGGTGGCTTTCGTGGCTACGCCAGGTTGGTGAGGGTACGCCGGTTACGCCAAGCATTGCCTTCATCATACGCTTCAGTACGCCGACATCTTTTCGATCGCACGCCGGTACGCCGCAAAATTTTAAAACCCACGCCGAGGATCTTCGGCGTAACCTAAACTAAATGCACCCTGGCGAGGAGCCCGTTATTACCCTGTGAATAGAGCTTGTCTTTGAAAGTTTACATGCGTTCGTGGCGTCCGTCAAGAAAGTCCATGTCTACGAAAGCGAAGGAAGCGGATTTCACATGCGGTTGTTTATGTCAGCACTTGTTAGCTGCAACGGCACTTGTTAGCTGCAACGGCACTTGTTAGCTGCAACGGGGATTGAAAGAGGACACAATGGAGGGCACGTACATCTTCCAAAGCATCGTGTGCGTAGAAATCCTCATAAAAAAACAGCTTGATACACAGAAGGGAGATTGCTTTTACAAGGTTTTCCGTCAGGATTGAGAAGAGCGTTACCACCTTTAGCGAGTGTTTTGATGAGTGTAAGGCTATCGGCGAAAAACACTTTCTTCGACGATAATGTTTCTTTATTTGAATTTCCAGCACATCGTCGGAGTGTAGGAGTGTCGAACACAAAAGAATTATGGCCAATTAAAACGGTGTGACAATTGCGTAGTGCTGGAAAGGAAAGTGGTAAAAGATTGAAGACATTCGCTCAGGAGTGTACTCGAACATTCTCTTTGCAAAGTTCTCTCACCATTCACAGTTTTGACAGTGACTTGTTTACACGAGAAGCGTAGCTGCTGATATTTGCATGTAGGTAGCACCTATTTAGTGTTCCGGAAACCAGCCACGATATGGGAAAATAGCTCCGACGATCGCGATCGTGTTTGCGGCCGGATTCACGCGTATTTTGGCAGCCTACCTAGAAGCGTAAAACATAGTCTACTAGGCAGATGAAAAAATTATTCTGGCCTAAGCGCGGTGGCCATGTTTGTTTGTTTGTGGTTTTTTTTTTTCTTATTATTTTTTTTTTTTTCAACTTTTAAAAGTCCCAGGTAAATTAGAACCCAGTCTGCGCGCGCCAAAGAAACTATATCCAGCCTCTTTAAACAGGACGCGCTACATCGCTTACACGCGAGACACCCCTGAAGGCGCACGGTAACCATAAAACTACAGCACACTAAATCTATTTACAACAGTATTACTATTAGATGTAATATAAAAAAGGGCAGGGTTTTTTTTTTTCAGTTCAGTTTAGTTCGGCCTCGTGTCCCTGTGCTTGACCGGTCCTTAACCCAACCACGTTCCACCAACAAACGACTGATAAACCAAACTCACGATTCACAAACCAAACTCACATTTAACCCAGCTAAACGTAGAAGTTTCCAACTTTACGTAATTCGGTCTTCGCTCAGACTTTGCTTGACTCAGTTGTCTTCACTGGCTTACTGTCTGACAGAAGATAATCTTCTCCTTTTCCTTTTTCTGCGCTTTCTTTGGCCAGCTTCTCGGCACACATAAGCCCCCCGGCAATGGACTCTTTGTCGTGTAAAGGAACGATTTTACTGAATGACTCTTGAGTAATTGAAACGTGCCCTGATCCGAACGAGTCTCCGTAACTTTTAATCCTTCACCGCCGGTGACCTTCTCTCAAAACAGGGAGAAAAAAAACCTCACACCGTAACCACCCCAATCCTTATATACATGTGGACGCAAGGTGCCAAAAAAGAAGAAAACTATTTGATATATTAAAATAAAGATTAATTACACAACAGGTTACACAAGTGAAGAATATAAATTACGTAACAAATACAAATATCACACACTACGTTGATCCTAGCAAGGAGAATAAAAGAATTATTTACATACCCCTAAATAAATTCTTTTGGACGCTTTCATGACACAAGCACTGATTCAAGCGAATGACCTCTCGGAAAATCGTGCAAGCCGAACGTTTGCGATTTCTAATGCAACATCATTATTCCCACCGATCCGGCGATTTCTACATTTAGACACTCAAGTACGGACCAATACTCATGGTCTTAAAATAAGTGAGGAGAATTTGCTACCTTTCTATAATCAAGAATTGGATAGATATTCTAATCTTCTCGGATAAGGACGAATAAACCGTAGGCCCCGTCTCCTGCAGGGTTAGGGGTAGGAGACGTTAATTTCCCACGCACGAGATTAATGTGTGGTGGATGTCCTCCCCTGGGTGGGATGGGTGGATGTTGGCCCTGAAAAGCCCCTATGGGGAGTGGTCAATTAACCTATGTATGTCAGTATGTATGTATGTTAATTGCTGATCTCTTAGCCTGATTAACTTATTATTCATTACGTTTTTAATTGGTGACAAATTAGGGGAAGATAATGTTAATGGTTTACAAGTGTCTCTATGGCTCGAGAAAAATTGAAAACGTTAACACAAACTGGCTAATAGCCATAGTCTGAGCTACAGTTGGGGGTGATTTCGATTCTCATTGATTCAAACATCTGTGTGCCGATAAATGTACATAGTCAGACATTTGAAAGGTGTAAAATAAGAATCAATTCTACTTAATCTAAAAAAAACTTTATCTATGAAGTAAAAGCGTTATTTGGCGCATCAGAATTTAGGACCAAAAGTACACAAGGAGGACCGGGTCGATCCCACTGCTGAATAAACAAGGAGAATCAAACATGACATTGAAACACTTTATTGGGTACTATGGAAGGCCATACTGGACAAAAGTGGTCGAGAATAATTTTGTTAGCCGAGAAATAATTTTGTCCTTCGAGATATAATTTCGATGGTCCAGAAATATTTTTGACGATTAAGAAAACTTTTTCCTTGATCGATAAATAATTCTCTCTGACGAGAAATATATGTGGTAAGCCCAGAAATATATCAAAGGCTCGAGAAAACTTTTTCATTGGTCAAACAATTTTTTTTACGGGTTGAGAATTTTTTGGTAGATTGAGAATTAATTTTTCCGATCGAGAATTTTTTTGCCGATCGAGAATTTTCTTTGTCGACCGAGAAATTTTTTTCGAGCGTGAATTTTCCTGATGGTCGAGAATTTTTTTTTGTCGATCGAGAATTGTTCTGTCAATTGAGCTGGTCAGCGGGCGTTTTCGCTCCAAAATATGATCACATGGGACATCATATAGTACTAACGAAAATGGAAAGCGTACGCCGAAATCCGTCAGAAGGAGGTCATCTCGGGTCGATTTCCGATTATGAAATCCGAGCTTGCCCGATGTTGTCTTCATGATGAAGGCTCTAATTAGCATTTTAGACTCGCAAATTAGAGTAAAATGAACACGTACTCTGTTTTCGCTCATGATTTTGTATTGGCGTAAAATATATTTTCTTTTCTTTTTCCGTTGCTAAGCCATATTACAGTTCAAAAAATGTAATTACTGACGTTTGAGTGACATGGAAACGACCTAGTCAGAAATTAATATTCTGATAGCACGTTGAAGAGGTTCGCGTGCCTTCATGGTAGTTTCGGATTATTTAAGCGTTTCGCGATAAAATTAAATAATTCCAGGTCGGTCAGTCTTCGATTTGACCACTTTCTTTTTTATTTTTTGATGTAATTTTGTTCTACAATTCTCCGCAAAATATCACAACATTCATCGATTTTTCTGTGATTAGTATGGTAACCAGGTTCTATACTCTTTCCTTGGGGTTTCGTTCTGCTGCATTAGATGAGGCATACGTTTCCACATATTTTTTTGCCACGTCTAAAGAGTGTTTTCTTTTTAGTGGTTTTTCGCATCTGGCGTAGAACAGGCCTTTTTTGCAGAACCTTTCAGTTTCAGTGAATACATCCAATGCATTGCAGATTGTATAAGGATGCGTATACTACAAAAATGCGGTCGGCATTTCGAGTTTTTCAAAGTGTTGACATAACTTGATATGTGGTCAACCAAAGGCGTGAAATATTGGAAAAAACTTGGGAAGCGGAAAAGACCCACTTCGTTTTTACCCGAGTGTGACTTCTTTGGAAGAATTAATAGGGTATGAAACCTTTACGGATTGCCTGACTTGAAATTTGGTCCGAAGGCTCCCAAGATACCAATCTAAAAAACCGAGTGGGGCTTTTCTGTTTTTCGAAATTGATCTCCCGCAATGGTCTCCGGCGTAACGCGTATCGGTAAAATTTTGATAACCGAACTTGACAGAAAGATTGCAAAGCAACCAATAGGAATATCGAAAAAAACCCCACACGGTTTTGGAGACCAACCCCTTAGGATTGAAATTGTGCAGAAGTTTCACTTGTGCGGGTAAATCTGATACCCGATTAATTCGCTCAAAGAAACATCGTCCGTTTCGAATTGTCTCGCCTTGGTCGGCTTACGATTAGATCAAGCTAAAACGAAAGATTTTTTGCTGGACAGTACATTTAACCTTTCCATTGATACATAGTTCATGGCGGTTAGATAGCGCGGTAACAATTTCTTTCGCCAAGGACACCCGCGAAGGTCTAAGGTATCCTAAAAACACCGGAAATGATATTATTCCATACAAACTATCTTTGCACGAAAAAAAGGCATTATGAGAAGAAATACTTTTCAGGAGGAACATTAAGAGGTATGCATATGAGAACGATCTTCGCAGTAAGCAGCACTATTTAAGGAATAGTGAAATTAACACCTGAAAAAAATTCAGAACTGTACGGGATTCGAACCCATGACCTCTGCGATACCAGTGCAGTGCTCTACCAACTGAGCTAACAAGCCAACTTGGTGCTGGTAGAGTTGGTAGACCGCTACATTGGCATCGCAGAGGTCATGGGTTCGAATCCCGTACAGGCCTGAATTTTTTTCAGGTCTTAATTTTACTATTGCTTAAATAGTGCTGCTCACTGCGAAGATCGTTCTCGTATGCGTTTCTGTAACCGCAGTTCAAATAAATTCTTACCATTACGAGGTATTTGGAAAACTCAGTAAAAGCAATCTCGCCAAAAACTACCAAAAATCTTCTGCATTTTTGATGAACTAAATTAACGCAATATTGTTCAGGATTTATGTGGCGTACGGTTATGTACAATTTCTCGATTGACGGAAAAATTCTCAATCGACAAAAGCATTCTCGATCGACCAAAAAAATTCTCGGTGGGCAAAAAATTCTCGATCGACCGAATTAGTTTTCAATCTAACAAAAAATTCTAAACCAGTAAAAAAAATTGTTTGACCTATGAAAAAGTTTTCTCGATCCTTTAAAATATTTCTGGACTTCCACAATATTTCTCGCCAGAGAGAATTATTTCTCGACTAAGGAAAAAGTTTTTCTCAATCGTCAAAAATAATTCTGGACCATCGAAAATATATCTCGAAAGACAAAATTATTTCTCGGCCAACAAAATTATTCTCGACCACTTTTGTCCAGTATCGCTTTCCATAGGGTACAATATTGCTGAAAAAAAAAAAATGCCTTACAAAACTATTTAAAACCAACGGAGCGTATAGGTATAAAAAAGCAACATATACTTTTTACACGAGTCAAACTTTTCAATGAAAAATGCTTGCAGTGGCTTTCCATTTTTATTAAAACAATATAACACAAAATAATCAGTCCACGATACTGACACACCATTCACAAACGCCAACTTCAGTGGTGAAGCAATAAGCGAGAACTGTAACACAAGCTTGAAGTCACTGTCATTGTTATAGCTACTATAAATGATGTAACGGTAAATGCCACCAGCTTCAGCCAACCAATAGCTATTTCCTCATGACAGTACATTACAAGTGGGTTGTATAGCCTGAGACTGGTTCAGTCTCCTCCTCGGTTCCTGTTAAGTGTAGAGTAAGCGACAAGAAACGGAAAAATCTTTAATTATCAATGATATTTAAATTCTGGCCATGCCTCGAGAATTTCTGTAATTCCTTCTCTGAAGGTTTTCCCATCGTCTTATCTTAAAGATGAAATATTCTAGAGTGTAGCCCAAATGTGTTGGTTGTTACGATATATGCAGAGGCATGATTAGGTGGCAATGGTTTGTGGGAAGGGGAATGGGGTCTCTTGGATTTCAGAAACCCCTCTTTTGAGCTTTAGCCATGACTTTAGTATTGAGGGGAAAGGAGGGCGTATCGCAATTGAATTCTTTGAAATAAGCTATTTTTATTCACTTTTGAAAAAAGACAAGAAAATTGATTTGGAAACAGATCCACTAAATGAAGGGGGAAAGGAGGAAAGTCTGGACTTGCTCTGCTTCTCAGTTGCTGACACTCTAATTATGTTAAAGTGCACCTAAACCCAAATTTTTTTTTCGCTTAACGAAATAAGCTTATTTTTTGGAGTATTTCTGTGCAAAAATTTTTTAATTTGCTCAAATCTTTAATTTTCTATGCCCAGTCAAAATACGGAAAATCGGCCGCCATCTTGCCTCACGACCGAGTTTAAAGAAGAATGGCTCTAGCGGGTAATGTGACGTCAAATCGAGAACACGAAAGTCTGCATCTCACACATTTTCACTTGTTTGGGAAGATTGTCGTCGATATTGTCCGAAATATGCCGACTAGGTGTGTTGCATGAAGAATGTATGAAGCGCGATACCCTCTTGCAAATTTCGCACGTTGCTACATCCTTCTACAACACACTTAGTCGGCATATTTTCGGACAATTATCGACTACAACCTTCCCAAACAAGTGAAAATGTGTGAAATGCAGACTTTCGTGTTCTCGATTTGACGTCACATTACCCACTAGAGCCATTCCTCTTTAAACTCGGTCGTGGGGCAAGATGGCGGCCGATTTTCCGTATTTTGACTGGGCATAGAAAATTGAAGATTTGAGCAAATAAAAAAATTTTTGCGCAGAAATACTCAAAAAAATAAGCTTACTTCGTTAAGCGAAAAAAAGTTTTTGGGTGTAGGTGCACTTTAAGGTGCATCACAGGACTGCAATTTTCGTTGAAGAAGTGTGTACTATATTTGCAAATTTCAAAATTTTTTTTAATATTCTACTTCCTTCTCTTTAGGAATTGACCCTTTATTACATAATTCCGTGGAGTTCATCCATATATAACTACCCACACAAACCCGGCTTTAAGTCAGCTAACAAACTGATACTCACCTTTCTTCCCGCAGACTGTCTTGTAAATTTGAAAAATTATAACAAGCAGCAAGCTAAAAGCAGCCAGTGAGCTGGGCACGAATGAGAACACGTTTTGTACGTAACTCCCACACTCTTGACAATCGGCAGACTCACTGGGGAAAAAAGCGATCATTTTATCTCTTTTTAAACAACATTTATTTCGCTTTCTTAATTCTTCTACATAGCCCTTAAGCACAATATTACTTTTTGCAATAAAAATTCCCCCTTCGTTTACTCTTCACTTATCTTGAGTCACTTTCTTTTGTTTCGCGAGAATATCCCATGAATTTTAAAGCTCTTGGAACGCATTTTATGCGCCATGAAATGCTGGTAGAGTTTATAGTTGGACAGGATGGAGCCTGGTAAGGGCGAAGGATGCAAAGGAGGAGAGGAGAAGAAAAGACCAATAGCAACAGCGTTGAATAACAAGAAGAACAAAGAATAAAGAAAAGAATATGTATAACGCAAAACCAAAAAAAAAAAATGCGAAAGAAAATGGAAGAAATAAACTTAAGTAAAACAAAGGACAAAGAAGAAAATGAAACAGGCTGGGAAGCCTATTTTGCTAAAAAGTCATATTATATCTTGCAGTAATAAAAATAATTCTTATCTCAAAACCGTGAGAAGTCCAAGTTTACCTTCCTTTAGGAAATAGAACTTGTATGACGAGATACAGAGTTCCTGAGGTCAGGTTGGAGACAATACCTACGACAGAGAATACCAAACCAGAGCTGGCCTGCAGGAAAAATCATACAACAAAATGGATTTATTTTAAACAAAAAGAAAGGTAAAAAATCTTTGTTCATTTGCTATTTGTAGCGCGGTCTTACTTATCTTAGTAATAGAATTCAATTCAATTTGTATACTGTAGTTGTCACAAATAAAGTAAAAATTTGGAGAATAGACTAGATTAAGTGTCCTCCAACTTACTTTGTTTTCTCCAATAAGTTCGGTTGCAAAACTAAGTGCATTAACAAACATGGCGGAGGACCCAAACCCCAGTAGAACAACGGCCGGGTAAGTGAACACCCTTGTTGACTGGGTAATACGCATAAACCACAAGCACGATCCAATTACAGTCAGAGCAGCAACAATGAAAGACCACTGAAACAAGATGGGGAGTTTCAGAAGATAGCAAATATATACCATTAAATTTTGACTTTGAATATTACATTTCCAGTACTCTGATTGGTTCACCCAGTTCCAGACATCAGTTCACTTGCCGAATTATGTTTTATGTAATGAGATCCACCCAAGCTTTGCTGAGTTGGACTGGGTTGTGTTTAGCTAGAAGAGAACGCTTCTCCGGAACAACGGAAATTAAGTAACGATTAAAAACAAAGCCATAAATAAAAGTACGAAATGACACTATCTGATGGTACGTATCTTTGACGTTTTACCCATGTATTGAAAAAAAAATGCAGCTGAATTCTGGAACTCATGATCTATAAAAAAGATACCCACGTCAGAAAAAAGAGCCTATTACCTTTAAAATTTCAAGTTGACTCGTAAATTTTCCTTTGACATTTCTCGCTCTGGCTAGGCCTTTAGTTGCAAAAGTTTCTTTATGAAATTCCTTTGAGCAGCCATGATATTGGTTTCCTCCGTTTGCTACCATACAGCAAAATATTTGAATGTGCACAAAGCTTCTTGATAAGCTTGAAATTTTAGAAATTGGACCTTGAACCGAACGCTTGTTCAATACGTTTGGGACAATACGTTTGTTTAATGCGTTTGGGACTCGAGCCCATAACTTGTACATTCGAAACAAGAAACATATTATGATCTGATTACTTAAGAAAGCTTAGCCTTTTTTTTAACAAAACCGCGTCCTAAACAAACTTGAATGTAGTTAAACCTTTTGTCCGGAACATTTATTTTTGTGAATAGTGTAAAGAGGGCCAAAAGCTAAAGGTGGAAGGATATTTATTTCATTTAATCAATCTTCTTGAGGAAGCCTGAAGCCCACTGCAGCTGATTGCTTAAAACCGTGGTTTAGGCTAGACTTGTGTGTAAATTAACAGCCCAAAAAGTTCAGTTTATTTAAACGTGGGCAGTCGACGATCGCTTCAATTTCGGTTCCATAAGCCAAAAAATTGAACAAACTGTGCCTAACTATAACGCTTGTTGACCAGCTGGAACCGAAAAACACAGTTAATGCTTTTCTCAAATAAATTTTTAATCGTACTCTTCCAAGAACGCTTTTTGGATTTGGAAATCACTTTATTTTGAGCAGGTATTTAGATCTAGCATTGTAAACTGCTTAGTGTTGGAATGTCATCCGGCTCCGGCTTGTTGGATATGAGCGCTTGAGACCATAAACAAAAAGAGCAATTAAGTTACTATTCGGTCAACAATTTTGTCCACGATCATTGCTTACATTAGAACGTTATGTGAAAATAGTTTTCTTTCTTTTTATTACCTGGTTTCCTACTTTTCCAGAGAGCTTCCTTGATATTTGGGTAGACAATGTGGCACTCACTAACAATATCAATGGCAGAATGGCAATCGCTTCCTTAAAAGAAACATAATAGTCTGAAGTTTTAAAAAAATACAAGTTTTCTCCTGGTCGATTTGATTGTTTTACTGTCATTAAAAAGTATTTTGTTCAATTGAATTTGTGTGACTGAATTCCCCCATCAAAGGAACACGTTTTTCTTTGGTAGAATTTCAACATAACTTTAGGAGGTTTCTACACATTTTCCGCTCTTGGTATAGCCTGGGGACTTTCTTGGCTATGAACAGTCTAGTATTAGGGCTAACAGGGAAGCGATTCGGATTGTTTAACTCGTCAATAGTCCAGCCTAAGCAGTAATTGGACAAAACTGCCCATTTTTCAATTCTTTAAAAAGTTTAATGAATTATTTGATGATATTTTTGTCCATTTATCTGTCTGCCTGTCTGCCTGTCTGTCTGCCTGTCTGTCTGTCTGTCTGTCAGTCAGTCTGTCTGTCTGTCTGTCTCTCTGTCTCCTCTATTGTCTCACGGGAAAGTTGGCTTACTGACAGGGAAGGAGGAAGTAAGGAAAGGATAATGGATGAGTAACCAGTTAATTGTTTTACCACTGTAGAAGATCACTACAACGTTCAGTAGCTTTCAAACCCAGAAAAAAAGGTCTGTACATACTTTTTCAAATTTCAGTTTGTCAGTCAGGAGCAGGGGCAGGTAGGCGTAAAACACATCCTGTGAACCTTTTGTGCACGCGTAAATAATTGCAACCTAAAAAGGGAGAAAAATCATAAGCATTTATGAAAAATCACCCAACCCGTTAAAGAAATTTACCAATAATACTGAACTAACTTACGATCAATATCACCTGCACCAAAAACAAAATTAGGTTACGTTTCGAAATATCAAAGTCAGCCTCATAATCTGTGGAACACATTTCAGTGGCAGAGACAAAAATCATGTGGTATCTTGTACGTATTTCTCCCTCGATCATTTGGAATAGACTCAGTTGAATTTCTCATGATAAACTATTAGTTATATGTTCTTCGTGATTTAGTGTGTAAGCTAAAGATTACAATGAAGATGCACAAATCAAGTTACTTTGTACAAATGAGGATCTTTGAGCCAGCTTCGCACTGTCTTTGGTTTTGGTGGATGAGCGGATTCTACATCAGAAGCAGATGGCAGAGCTTTTCTCTCATCTTGGCTAACATCCTGAAAATGTTGGTTAAGCTGTGTTTCAGTTGTGTCAAATCCTTCATTGTCAACACCGGAGGTCCGTTTTTGACCTTGGTTGTATACTTTTGACTTCTGTTGTCCATTTTCCATTATTCCCTCACCATCCTCTTCACTTATATTATCTATGGGTCTGACATTGTCTGGCTTCGCGTCGTTTTCTTCTTTAGAATCCTTTTCTTTTGTCATCATTTTATCAAAGATGCTCATCATAAGGTTTATTTTTCGCTCTTTTGGTAATTCCTTAACAAACGTGAGGTCGTCCTCACTTTTGACTGTCATTGAGACAACGGGCATGTTCGGTGTAGGATCATGCTCTTCATTTTCTACGGTCTTAATTTCGGAAACCTCCTCAGTTTCACTTCCTCCAAATAGGGCTGCAAAAAATGTTCGGGAGAAACTTCTTTCTCCAACAGGGCAGGTTTCTTCTTCAGACAATCGCAGACTGTGAATTACTCTATCACGGATATCTTTCTTTCTCTGTTGATCTATGGCAAATCAAAATAAAAAACGACGTGGTATGTAAACGACGTGCTGTGTAGATTAAAAACATCACTGAGACAAATAAAACGTCTATTGACTTCAGAAAAGCGATGAAATTAAGAAGAAATTGTTAAGGAAGATATCGAGTGGAAACTTTGCTGAAAGCAAGGCAAGTGAAGTTGTTGCACAGCCTTACGAATAATGAATAACGACTCACCTATTCCAAAATACGCCAATGACTGTAAGACAACAGGCGATGGTATGAAGGAGCTTTCAGTCTGTAACAAATATAAAGCAGTAAATTACACAATATTATTTTGGATGAGATCACCAGCAATGGACACATAGTAAATATTTACATTAACCGTAGGTCACTGATTGGCACATTTTCCCCAATATTTGTATATACTTTGATGTGCGCTTGGCGCGGTTAGCTACAGGTCTAACCTACAGGTCTAAATCCAAGGCAGTAATGTGGGTAAAAGTGATTGTGGACTCCGATCTTTGGTGTAAGAGACCCCTTTTGCAATGCAGAGGCAAGAGTCCAATTTCCTTCAATAAGGGATCGAATAATTATTTCAAATGAGACGAAACATTTAGCTGTAAATAAAGAATTCAAAAACTGCTAAACTTAAAAGAGAAACAAGGAAAAAATTTTTTAATAGCAAAAAAGGAAAAAAACCTAATTCTACTCCGAAAACGGGCGTCCACGTTAACTTTAATTGATATAATGATATGTACAGAAAAGACCTACAATCTTATGTAAATATGAATGTAAAGAATTACGCCGTAGGTCATTAGCGGTTATGCAAGAGTGTGTATGTGTACCCGGACTGAAATTAAAGTGATGTATTAGTAAGTACATTAAAGTTTCTATACGACCAACATGGTTTTTATTGTTTTAGTATCTCTTTAACCTGTAAAAGAGTGTTTTTGTAAAAAAAAATTTGATTCTGACGCCTCTTCACCCTAAAATCGAGCTTTAAAGTTCCCGCTTCGGCCACGCCCAATGAAGTTGACCGCGTAAGGGAAGATTGGTGATGAGTGACGTCATTCCAGGAGCGTTTCGAGCGTCGTGTTGTTACTTTGCTTGACAAACGCAGTACTTTTACAACACATCTATCGGGCATATCTATGTCGCCGAAAACTCTTTACCTTACAAAAAAAAAACAGTGAAATGAACCACTGGCGGGTTTGGCGCGTTCCTGATTTGACGTCACGACCTATTCTGAACCCAATCTCTTTTTTGCTCCAACTCACGGTCACCTTCAATGGGCGTAGCCAAAGCGGGAAGTTTAAAGCTCGATTTCAGGGCGAAGACTCATCAGAATCCAATTCTTATTTAAGAATACTTTTTTACATGTTAAATACATACCAAAACTATAAAAACCCTGTTGGCTGCATAGACACTTAAGTTGACTGCCTGTCTCCATATAATTTGTGGTTACTCATGTTTGCTAGCTCCTTCTCTGTCTCCTTTTTTCAGATGTAACTTACTTTAAATCAATCAATTTAATCGAACTTATTAATTTCTGATAAAATTGCAAATGACTGTAATAAGAGAGATAAGGAAACCAAAAGTTTCTTTTAATGGTGCAGTTTTGTGTAATTAGAATTTACCATAGAATCTGCAGTTGACTCAGGAAGCGCCTTGTCCTTTGAATCCTCTGAAGGTTCTTTGGTTCCAAAATGGAAAATAGCAGAGCAAACCAGTCCTACTGCTGTCAATATCAGAGTTATCACCTGTAGATGAACAGACGTTACAACTGTAGTTAAGTGACTTTAATGATAGACATAACATAAATATAATTGTCCCAAGCGATAACCCTAATTAAATTAACATGAGCCCATCTACCACAACCTGAAAGGTCGGATGCTCAGTTTTATTCTGTGTCTCGGCTGAAGGAGCAGTAAATAGCACAGGAAGAAAGGAAGTAGAGAAAAAAATTAACACTGAAACAGTAATAATCAGTGGCAGTAATAGAATCATGTGGATATTATTAATTACCAGAAAATCCATTGAGCTTTCTTTTGTTAACTGATCATGGCTATCTTGTCCAAGAATTAGCCACGCCACAAGGTAGGAAACGATGCCAGTTAAGTACATGAAAGCCGTTCTGTAAATAGGTAGTCAACTGCAAGTGAGCTTTGAAAAATCTTTACGTTTTGTAGAGGGAAGAACAGCCTAAGAATTTACTTGTTACTAATTAAATGTAACTGTTTTTGAAGTGAAATCAACTTCTACAGATACAAAACTTGATAAGATTTGTCTGAAGTAAGATCTAATAAGACTTAACGCCGAAATACGGACATACTGACGAAACCGGGAAGTCATGATTCATATAACTATTATCTTTATGATTACATTTGTTAGTTTGATTTTCATTATTATTAATTTTACTATCATTATTATTATTATCATTGTCATTATCATTATTATTGTTTTATCCAAACCCTTTTAAGTAACGAGAACAATCGCGACGAGGGCTGCGCAACTCACGCAAATTTATTTGGTTCAAGTGCCTTGATATTGTACCTCTTGCTACGTCATAAAAGTACACGAATGTCAGGCATGGTTACTTGGCTGTTTAGCGGTTAAACTGATTGATCACCAGTCCAGTCGTAATTCGTGCGGCAGGGAGTCCTCTTTCTCATCACACCTCAAGCTTCCATGCCGTTCGCGCTATGAACACACGCTTTGACCCAATCTGAGTCTTGCGCTAATTCAAAACTTTCAGCCCGAGTGTAATGAACTTGTCTCAGCATGAATATAACTTTAGCGATCGAAAGAGTTTCACAAACCTTAAAGTAGTAAGCTTTGTGGCCTCACTTTGATCCTTTGCCAAAACAGGAATAATCGACAAGTGCGATATGTCAACGAAGTTGATGGAAAATGAAAGTACGGTGGCAATGAGAAAGTAATACAACAGCACCACCCATTCACTGGTTTCACTGCCGCAAACTAAACATTTGCTGAAAAACAGCGGCAGACCTATTGCAGTTGTAATAGTTCCAAACAAATGCCACGATTTTTTCTTTCCATGCTTGCGTGACAGGACCGGAATCTTAACCTTATCACATAAAAAACCTGCTACTGGAACAAATATAAATGCACCGGCAAAAAGACTGTAAAGAGCAATCAAGCCGGCATAGGTTGCAGGAATGCCAACCACTCTCATGAGAAAAATCATCCGGAATGTTTGTAACATGCGGCGAGTGACATCATTAATCACATGCCCGACTCCGCAGGAAAACTGCTGAAAGTACGATAGTCCTCTCCAGTTATGATTTTTCTTGACCTCCATGTCCAAATCCGCAAATACAAACAACCTAAAGAGGAATAAAGATAAGAAAATAAAATCAAAATCAAAAATAAAACAATAAACAAGAAAAAAAGGCAAGGAAAAAGCATTTTATTAAACCCCGAAATTACAAGGCAAAACTTGAGGGCCCAGGAGGACTGACAGGAAACAAAATTAAAAAAATAACCTACCCTTAAACCCTTCCATTATGCGATAATTTTTATAGAGTTTAAAGTATAGGCGACAATTCTGCTGGAAGTTTTCTCCAGAAATTTACAGGTTGAATTTACAGGAGATTTTATACTTTTTCCTTTGGAGGACAGAAGTAAAGAATGATGATGTCACCATTTATAACTTTGTGCATCGTTGCTGTCCGTCGTGTCAATAATAGATCATAGATGAAATAAAAACGTGATAAAAACAACAGTGACACACTCGGCTGCACCACGTTTTGATTAGATTCCATATTGCTGTGCATCTGGTCAATAATAGATCATAGATGAACTAAAAACGTGATAATAACAACAGTGACACACTCGGCTGCACCACGTTTTGATCAGATTCCATGTTGCTGTGCGTCTGGTCAATAATATATCATAGATGAAATAAAAACATGATAATAACAATAGTGACACACTCGGCTGCGCCGCGTATACCGCATTCTGTTTTCACCACATTTTGACGTTATCCGTGACCTATTATTAAACAGACAGCAATTGGGTTATTAAGGCCGAACTGAAATTTGAATGCTATAGGTAAAACTTCATTGTCCCTAATCAGTGATGTATGGTGTCAACAACAAATTGTGGCCGTAAAAGGTTACTGTTTGACGTGAAGGTTTTCCCAAATATCCTAGCCTTTTAAAAATAGATGGACGGAAGTACTTTTTCTAGCTCTTCCCAAGATTTCTTCACAGCTCGGTAGAAGCGCCTATTGATGTAATTAAACATTAAATTGCAGGAACAGTGAGAAAACTGCGAATGATTGACGCCATTAAACTTTTGCTTCACACTTTTAACTCAGAGCATACAGGAGAATTTATTACTTTTTACTTTGGAGGACAGAAGTATAGAATGATGATGTCACCATTTATAACTTTGTGCATCGTTGAGGTGCGTCGTGTCAATAATAGATCATACATGAAATAAAAACGTGATAAAAACAACAGTTACACACTCGGCTGCACCACGTTTTGATTAGATTCCATATTGCTGTGCATCTGGTCAATAATAGATCATAGATGAAATAAAAACGTGATAAAAACAAAAGTGACACACAAGTCGGCTGCACCGCGTTTTGATCAGATTCCATGTTGCTGTGCGTCTGGTCAATAATATCTCATAGATGAAATAAAAACGTGATGATAACAACCGTGACACACTCGGCTGCGCCGCGTATACCGCATTTTGACGTCATTTTGACGTCATCCGCGACCTATTATTGAACAGACAGCAATTAGGTTAGTAAGGCCGAATTGAAATTTGAATGCTATAAATTTCAGTTTCCCTAATCAGTGATGTGTGGTGTCAGCAACAAATTGTGGCCGTAAAAGGTTACCAAAAGGTTGCTGTTGACGTGAAGGTTTTCCGAAATATCGTAACCTTTTAAAAATAGATAGACGGAAGTACTTTTTCTAGCTCTTCCCAAGATTTCTTCAAGGCTCAGTAAAAGCACCTATTGATGTAATTAAAAATTAAATTGCAGGAACAGTGAGCAAACTGCGAATGATTGACGCCATTAAACTTTTTCTTCACACTTTTAACTCAGAGCATACTTGTTTGACTCTTTCGAGATAGTACTAGTTAATTACTAATCTTTCTAAAAGTGTTTGGTTTGAGAACATCAGCCCAGAAGTTTACTTGTCTGGAATAAGTTAAGTGCTTGAAAAGAGAAGAGTTATAACTACTTTATGTCAGACGATTTGCAGTCGATCAATTGATCGCTCTTTCTAACCTAACTATCAGGTGATGAAGGCATTAGCCTAAACAGCTCCTCAGTGAATACGCTTCGTCTTGGAAAATGGATTCAAATGATGAGATTTGTGTAGTTTATCAAGAGTTGTGCTTTATGAGATAACGAGGAAACTATTTTTTTAGAGAAAAAATACTTTCTGCGGTAGACCATGCATATTTTTTACGCATCGTTCACAACTCAAATGATGGATGAGTATTTTGCTGTAAAGGCAACTCAACAGATGCTATTCTTTAATTACGAAATCGTAATTCAATACTGACATGGAAATACTGGCATCTTTTCAAGCCGGAAAAATCAACGATGATAACACTCATTGGTAGCTACTTCTAGCCAGCTATTTATGTATTGGAACTGAATCTTGAAGCTTTGCACGGGTGTACAATTAACATGGAGATAAATTTTTTTAGCAATAGATCTATTTCATATAAAATTTGCACTTTCAGGATAAATCATAGCACTCTGCACTATTGGGATTAAATGAACAAATTCTCTGCCTATCGGAAATCCCGAATTTCAACAAAATTGCTGTTTCTCGCATGAAAAAGAAATCCGCTACGAACTAAAAGACCAAAAGGCCTACTCATTAAGAGCATGCATGGTCAAAGATCATTTTCAGCCTATTTGTTGAAACAAACTCCAAGAAGAACATATATAGAAAAGCCATCTAATATGGTAATCGCATGCAAAAAAATCTATGAATCAGACGAACCATCTTCATTCGTAAAGTTATCGGTACTGTGAGTGTGATTGCTGTCTTTCGCACGAGATGTTTGTGAAAAGCTGTTGAAATAAATGAGCGCTATTCACGCACGTACCAATTTAGTTATTCTACATTTTTGACTTCAAAACTCAAATTTTCATTTCTTGATAAAGATCCTGCGGTTAGTCTTTTGAACTACGAAAAAAACAGTTAAACACTTAACTCGACAAAGTCTTACTATGTAAGTCGCTCACCTTGTTTTGAGATTTCTATGATCCAAATTTGTTTTATCGAAGTATGTAACCAGACCTGACTGAGCTGCACCGATGGTTGGACCCCAAGTGTTCAAGATTCTAAATCAACCAAAGATATAGCGAGGCCAGGGTTGCTAATATTTATGTACGAGTTCACTCTCATTCAGGCGAATCAGCATGGCTTTCTATTGTGCGCAACAAAGATAAGTTATACTTGGGCACAAATCTTTTTTTATCCTATTTTGTGTTACACCGGGAAAAAGAGTGATTATGAAAGGTAATTATGTCTTTTGCATTATATGATCGGTCGACCTTCGAGTACATAACAAAGCCACAGGCAGCGGATGTGACGTCTTTCCGCACTAAAAGCGCACATGAATTAAAAAAAAAAAATGATCCAGGCGGGTAAACTTCCATTTTAGTAATTGCTGTGAAGAAACCTGATGAAAAATCTTGTAAGTAAGGAGAGTTGACGAAATTGTTACAAGGATTGAATAGACAAGAATACCTAACAAACACTGATTCAATCAAATGACCTCTCGGAATATAGTCATAGTCTGAGCTACAGTTGGGGGCGATTTCGATTTTTATTGATTCAAACATCTGTGTGCCTATAAATCTACATAGCTTAGTATTGGAATGGTGTAAAAATGAGAATCGATTCTACTTTATGTAAATAAAAATTTTCTATCTATGTGGTAGTAGCGTTATCCGGCGCATTAAAATCAGGACCATAAGAACACAAAGGACTGAGTAGATCCCGCTGCCGAAACAAAGACTTCTACCTTTAAACTTTTACAGGCTGACGTTTATAAACCTAGTAAATATGTGTGGCTGAGAGATGCTTTACACTCATATATTGGTGCAAAATAAGAAGTGTTACTTTATTTATGCTAAGCTTTTCTATGAATTGAGAACACTAATGCAAATGCCGATGGTGGGCTAGTCTAAAGTACCAATGAATAAAGGCTGATAGTTTCTAAAGAAACTGTTTGGGGCTGTGTCGGTGGGGGTAACGAAATAATTTGAATATATCAACAAAGTTGAAATGGTAAATTGATTCAACTTAGCGGCCTGCTCCCAGTTGGCTTGTTAGCTCAATTGGTAGAGCGCTGGACTAGTATCGCAGAGGTCAGTGGTTCGAGTCCCGTACAGGCCTGATTTTTTTCAGGTCTGATTTTCGCTATTGCTTAAATAACGCTATCTACTGCGAGGATCGTGCATCATATGTATCTAATACCGCAGTTCAAAATATATGAACTTCATATATTCATTGTATCTAATTACAGCATTATAACACTTCTCTAGCGTTTTAGTTCAAACCTTTGATGTCATGTTGTAATAAGTACCCGCTTTTGTATTACATCATACTGTAAAATTTGATTCATCTACTTGTCTGTTATATAATTACTCACGTTCTGTTACTCATTGATTGAAGATGACATAAGCATGCCGAAACATGTCTCTCAAAAAAGTTGTCTATTTCTTACAAATTTATAGTTATGATCTTTTATTTTTAGTTTGTACTTGAACTTGGCTCAATTCTTTCCGTGCTAGACATTTTAATCGCTTGTTGTGGTTGAGGATAATTAGTTTCATAGGTGGTCATGTTTGGGTTTGTAAAACTGACCTTGAGTTTTACCCACACTGAATATCCTGTTTAGGAAATTCCCACGGTTAGCTAACCTAAACATGTCTGTGATTTTTACATCAAATGCGAGGGCACTCCTTGCTGAAGTTGGAAGATGTTCTGTTCAGACTACTAAAATGTTTTGTTCCGACTACTAAAATATTTTGTTCAGACCACTAAAATAACTTCAAGCGAAAAGCACATGTTTTTTATATACCATAATAGTAACGCAACAAAAATGTCCTCAGTAGGGTGGTCCCGTCATAAGTCCAGTCTCACTGGGGGGTGTGAGATCCTCCCACTGCGGGTCCTGGCCCGAACATCCTTTCCACCTCTCCAATACTTTTGGAGACTTGACACTGATTTCTGTGTAACTTGTTTCTTCTTCGCCCTTTTCTTGACCTTTCGAGTAACGACTCCCCACCGTAAGCAGCGCTTTCACCTGATTCACCACTTCCAAATTGAGTACTGCTTGCTTCCAGATGAGGTAGCCTCTGTACAGGTCTCCTTAGAAGCCCTTTCTTTGTCTTCAAAACAACAGTACGAATCAAGCCGTCTTTTCCAGGAAGCAATCTTTCAACTCTTCCCATCGGCCACTTTCCTCTCACTCCGTCCTCTCTACGAGGGCGCCTGTAGGATCTGCGGTAAGGACGATGACGGCGACGATTCTGTGCCGGACGCTCTTCTCCCTCTTCTCCTCCTTCATGATCACCATCTCGTTCTTCTTGTTCATCGCCTTCAGGGCGTTCCTCATCAGACCTGCGCCTATATCTGGGACGTGGTCTTCGGCGGAGTCGCCTCTTCTCCTTATCATCCTCCTTCGGTTTAACCTCTCCGTTGGTAGCGGAGTTGGGCCCGCCACGGGGGCGGCGTCTCCCACGACGGAAATGTCGATAGTTGCGGTAGTAGTTTCTTCGGCAGTCCAGAGCATATTTGCTTCCTCGCACAGGGCTTCCACCTGGTCCTGTCACGTTGGCTGCTTCTGGTCCCTTCGCTCCTGATACAACATCAAACTCCACTGTCTCCCCATCTCCAACACTGTGCAAGTACTTCTTGGGATTGTTCTTCTTGATGACAGTCTGATGAACAAATATATCCTCCTTGTTGTCATCTCGGTTGATAAAGCCATAACTGCTCTTCACGTTAAACCACTTTACTGCACCAGTCACTTTACTGGCAACAACTTTCTTCTCAACCGGCTGTTTTTCTTCAACTTGAGGCTCTTCAGTCGTAGTCATGTTGCTCTTGTTATAGCCTCGTAGGGCTCTGCTACTAGGTGGTGTTTCCCCCAAAGGTCTTTTGATGTTCCGTCTGTTCCTCGATTGATGGCGTCCTCTATAAGCATTGGCTCTCTCTGGGTTTCTTCTAAGCTGTCTTTCGACACTCTCGAGTCTCTTGACTACCTGGAGGTAGTTTGGCTTCAATGGCAGAGCATCGCTTTTCCATAACAGCGGTACTTCATAACGCTTATCATCAAACTTCAGTTCCTCGTTGAACTGTCTAAGAGACTCTTCTTCCTCTAAGAACATAGGTGCATTCCTTTTATCTACAATTCCAATAGATTCCAGCTCCCAAAACTGCTTAAGACTGTCCGTGACTGGATCAATGCACACGGTAGACAGCATGGATTGAGTGTTCTTGTAAGGAAGACCCTCGATGGGTCCTCCTACAGTCCATCCAAGTGATGACTGTACTACAGTGGGAGCATGAGTGGTTTCCCCTTTCTTGCATTTACCACTCATAAATGAAAAGTAAAAGTCTGCTCCTATCAAAATATCGACGTTAACTGGTCCACGAGGATACGAGTATCAAGTTTTGCGGGCGGGGGTAATCTTCTAACCTGATCTCCACTGGTTCTAGTGGTGTGCAGATCTTGTCAATGGTGAGGGCCTCCATGCTACCTGGCGTTGAAATGTTTTCTTGAACAGAGGCGAGCGATAACCTGACTTTTCTCATTCTCATCGTTTGACTGGTTTCTCCCCCTAACATGGAGACACTAAGGACCTCAGAAGGTCCATCAAGGGCAAATGATTCGGCAACCTCCTTGGTGATATAAGACCTTTAGCTTCCTGAGTCAAACAAAACCCTTACTGGTGCTCTCTGGAAACCGTTTGAAACCAGCATGGCTGTCCTAGTCTGTAATAAGGTTTGTTGCATCTTGGAGTTGTACGAAGCCACAAATCCACTTAATGTTGTATGTCCCTTTTTCTCCGCGGTAGGATCCCAGTCACCATGAAGTATAGTGTGATGACGCCGGCCACATCCTTCAACCTTGCACTTGGGTTGGCGGCAGACTGAAGAATAGTGGAAAGTATTTGCAGGCTTTAAAAAGTTAAAACACAGCCGGCTCTCCCTTACTAACTGCCAACGTTTGTCAACTGACTTTCACTCAGACTGGACATTTAAGGGTTACATGTCCCTGCTCACACACATGGCAAGCTGCATAACTTCTCCCATTTGTCTCACTTGCTAATAGAGCAGCTGCTGAAAACACTTTCTCTCGGGTGTTCCTTACCCTAGTTCCATCCTTGTCCCATCCCCCACCTCCTCTGGCTGTCCCACCATTCCCACCAATCATACTACCATTCCTTTTTCCGACCTCCTTGGAAATCACTTGTTTATTCAGGAACTTGAAGAAAAGTTCAAGATCAACAATTTCTTCCTTTGTGTCAGTTAGTTCTAATTCCCATTTCTCGGATAACTCAGGTGGAAGTTGGGTTTCCAATATTGGAAGGAGGATACAAGAATGGGTCGTTGGCTTTTCGCCTAGGGCCTCCAGTGCTCTAATCCGATTCTTTAGCGTGTCATGGAGATCTCGCAAAAACTCTACCCCTTTCGTTTGACCTTTGTAACTGGATAATTGACTTTACTAGAGATGAAATAATTATTCTTTTCCTACAAAGCGATGTTTCAGAGCATCAACAGCATGCTGATAATTAGCACTAGTGACTTGAAATCCCTCGATTGTGTGATAAGCAATCCCTTCAAGTACTGAACGCAGGTAGGTGAACTTTTGAACAGCAGGCACATGGTCATTATCATGAATAGCAACCTCGAATTGGTCCCCAAAATTTTAAAATTTTAAAACATCTCCATCAAACTTGGGTAACTCAAGTTTTGGTAATTTTAAATGTGACTGTGCTCCGCTGAACTCGAAGTAATTTGTTCGTCTGCTTTGGAAATTGCTTCTTTAGATATATACCCTTGAGCTATGTCTAAAGCATTATCAATCACTCGTTGATAGTCAATCCACTTTTAAACTTCTTCAGCAACTTCATCATCAGAAATAAGGGCAATAATTTCCTCTCTTACCTCACTGCAACTCTCCATGTAACCATTCAACTTTTGAACACGATTTTCCATTCTTATGACGTTGTTGCTGGGACTTTTGCTTGTCTCAAGTATTACTTGTATCACAGCATTAATGTCCATCTTGAGGATAATTTCTTTACTTCTTAACAACTGAAAATTACTTAACTGATGATTGGCAGACTGTGACGACGAAAGTTGACCAGTTGATGCTGCAGGCACGTTGTCAGCTGGCAAGGCTTGTTTAGAGCCTATATGAGTCGATTCCTTACTTTTGTTTTGGAAAGATGGAGGATTAGATTCTTCTTGTTTTATAGCAACGATAAGTCGAGCCATTAGAGCTGGTTTCTTTCCTTTTGCCGGTAATCCTCTCCTTTGGAACTCAGCTTTGACTAAGGAAAGAGACATTTCCCTCACAATTTCCTCCGCTGACGATGCACAGTTGTCTGCCATATTCAATCCTGTAATCGTTTATCTCGATGTTTACTTTTCTCCTCAGTGCTTTGCTTCCCCAAAGGTTTCTCGAATCCGGCTTCGAAGGACCATAATGTTCTGTTCAGACTATTAAAATGTTTTGTTCCGACTACTAAAATATTTTGTTGAGACTACTAAAATAACTTCAAGCGAAAACCACATGTTTTTTTTATATACCATAATAGTAACGCAACAAAAAATGTCCTCAGAAGGGTGGTCCCATCATAAGTCCAGTCTCACTGGGGGGCGTGAGATCCTCCCACTGCGGGTCCGGGCCCGAACAGAAGAGGAATAGCTGTGGTAGTAGAAGGTAGTAGCAACGAAAGAAGAGTAGAGAATAAAGAAGAAAATTACAGAGTATTGGTATCTTTCGTTAAGTCGTCCAAGCGAGTGGCAAAAACCCCCAACAATACTTACGAGTAGGTTTATGATCCGGCTTGAGAAAGTTCTCTGCTGGAAGGTAAAATGTTAAAATTATATCATTGCATAGGGACCAGAGAAGATATTTATCCTCTCGTGGTGGTGATCATGAATTGTTCAAAGCTGAATTGCGTCAAACAGGTCGCGAGGGGGGATCAAGTTTGACCCCACATTTTTTTTTAGAAGTAATCGAAAATCGCTTTGCTTCACCAAAGGCTGAACATTTCATTGCCCTTGTAGGTAAAACAGCCACGAAAATTTTCAACTATCATGATGTGCAGAACACAGATATATATTACAAAAGAGATAATCAAGGCGATATCGATATCGCATTCGATTTAAGCCACGAAAACAAGACTTTCCAAATGAAAAGAGGATTTCGTAAACCTGTAGCAAACTTCATCGTAACCACCCTTGGAGCTGGCGAAGGCACAAAGTGTGTTCTCCTTTGCTTTGAAAATGTTCTCCTTTTTCAGGAACAATTCCCCCCTTTCTATGGGGATTTTTCTACTCGTAATATTACAGCAAGTATTGACCGGGAAGCCTCATATTTCTCTCTAAGGAATTGTTCTATCACAGTTAATCTCACTTTAGAAAATATACAATATCTTAAACCTTAAGATCTTAATTGTTCGAGAACGCATTTTCTTGACTGCAATGTTTTTGTCTGATCTTTCAGAACGTGTTCGGTGCAGGAAGAAATCGTTCTTCCACAGAAACGATAATTTCATCTGTTGTAAACGAAATAATTTGAGATTCAAACATAACATTGAAACACTTTATTGGCTACAATATTGCTGGAAAAAATGCCTTAAACTATTGAAAACAACGGAGAGTATAGGTATAAAGAAGCAGCATATCCTTTTTACACGAGTCAAACCTTTCAATAATTTAATTTTAATTTTTAATTTTAATAGCTTCGCCAACTGGCAGGGACACCGCAACAGCTTGCGCCAATTAGTGCGGGCCCAATAAACCCACCCAACCCATCCCATGGGGAGGACATCCATCACACAGTAATCTCGTGTGTGGGAAATTAACGTCTTCTATCCCAACCCTGCAGGAGCCGGGACCTCCATTTATTCATCCCTATCAGAGACGACTAGAATATCTAACCATTTCTTGATGTTATAGAGAGGCAGCAAATTCTTCTCAATTATTTTAAGACCCTGCGTGTTAGTCCGGCCGGGGCTCGAACCCTCGACCTCCCGCACAACAGTCCAGCGCTCTATCCATTGAGCTAACCGGGAGGCGGTTAAACAATATAAACACAAAATAATCAGTCCACGACACTGACACACCATTCAAAAACGCCGACTTCATTGGTGAAGCAATAAACGAGAACTGTAACACAAGCTTGAAGTCACTGTCATTGTTATAGCTAAAATGAACGATATTACGGTAAATGCCACCAGCTTCAGCCAGCCAGTAGCGCGACGTATTATTTCCTTATGACAGTACATTACAAGTGGGTTGTATAGCCTGAGACTGGTTCAGTCTCCTCCTCGGCTCCTGTTAAGTGCAGAGTAAGCGACAAGAAACGGGAAAATCTTTAATTATCAGTGATATTGAAATCAACAATGCCTGGAAAATTTCTGTAATTCTTTCTCTGAAGGTTTTACCGTCATCTCATCTTGAAGATGAAATATTCTAGAGTGTAGCCCAAATGTGTTGGTTGCTACGATATATGCAGAGCCATAATTAGGTGGCAATGGTTTGTGGGAAGGGGAGTGGGGCTCCAGCTCCTGTATTTCAGAAACCCCTCTTTTGAGCTTTAGCCATGACTTTACTTATAAGAGGAAAGGAGAGCGTATCGCAATTGAATTCCTTAAAATACGCTATTCACTTTTGAAAAAAGAAAAGAAAATTGATCTGCAAACAGATCCCCAAAATGTAGGGGGAAAGGAGAAAAATCTGGACTTGCTCTGCTTCTCAGTTGCTGACACTCTAACTATGTTAACGGTGCATCACAAGACTGCAATATTCGTTGATGAAGTGTGTACTATATATATATACAAATTTCAACATTTTTTCTTAATTCTACTTCTTTCTCCTTAGGAATTCACCCTTTATTACATAATACCGTGCAGTTCATCCATATAAAACTATCCACACAAACGCGGCTTTAAGTCAGCTAACAAACTGCATCTCATCTATTTCCCCGCAGGCTGTCTGGTAAACTTGAAAAATTATAACAAGCAGCAAGCTAAAAGCAGCGAGTGACCTGTGCACGAATGAGAACACGTTCTGTACGTAATTCCCACTCTTGACAATCGGCAGATTCACTAGGGAAAAAAGCAATCTCTTTTTAAACAACATTCATTTCGCTTTCCTAATTCTTCTACATATCCTTTAAGCATAATTTTTTTTGCAATTAAAACTCCCCTTTCGTTTACTCTAAGTAAAACAAAGGACAAAGAAGAAAATGAAATAGGCTGAGAAGCATATTTAGCTAAAAAGTCATTTTATATCTTGCAGTAATAAAAATAATTCTTATTTCAAAACCGCGAGAAGTCCAAATTTACCTTCCTTTAGGAAATATAACTTTTATGACGAGATACAGAGTTCCTGAGGTCAGGTTGGAGATAATACCTGCGACAGAAAATACCAAACCAGAGCTGGCCTGCAAGGAAAATCATACAACAAAATGGATTTGTTTTAAACAGAAAGAAAGGTAAAAAATCTTCGCACATCAACGTATATACAAACATTGGGGGAAATGTGCAAACCAGTGAACTACGCCGGTTAATGTAAATATTTACTCTTTCCATCGCTGGTAATCTCATTCAAAATAATATCGTGTATTAATTTACTACTTTATACTTGTTGCAGACTTAAGGCTCCTTCATATCATCGCCTGTTGTTTTACAGTCATTAGAATATGTGAGTTCTTAATCACTATTTGTGAGGCTGTGCAACAACTTGTTTTGCTTTCAGCAAAGTTTCCACTCAATTTCGGGTAAAATTATTTTTCAACTTTCGGCTGCATGCTATTGCTTTTGTGCATCTTCATTGTGATCTCCAGCGTACACACTAAATCATGAAGAACATTGAAATAGTACCTAATCGCGAGAAATTCAACTGAGGCTATTGCAAGTGATCCAGTGAGAAATAGGCGCAAGACACAACATGATTTTTGTCTCTGCCATTGAAATGTGTTTGACAGATTCTGACGCTGACTTTGGGATTTCGAAACGTAACCTAACTTTGTTTTTGGTGAGGGTGATACTGATCGTACGGTTAGTTTATTGTTGTTAAGTGAATCTCTTTAACGGGTTGAGTGATTTTTCATAAATGCTTATGATTTCTCTTCCTTCTTAGGTTGCAATTATTTACGCGTGCACAGAGGGTTCACAGGACGTGTTTTACGCCTACCTCCCCCTGCTCCTGACTGCCGACAAACTGAAGTTTGAAAAAGTATGTGCAAACCTTTTTCTTTTTTTTCTGGGCTTGAAAGATACTGAACGTTGTACTTGATCTTCTATAGTGGTTAACCAGTTACCTGGTTACTCATCCATTATCCTTTCCTTACTTCCTCCTTCCCCGTCAGTCAGCCAACTTTACCGTGAGACAGTAGAGGAGACAGAGAGACAGACAGATGGACAGACAGACAGACAGACTGACAGACAGACAGACTGACAGACAGACAGACTGACAGACAGACAGACTGACAGACAGACAGACAGACAGACAGACAAACAAAAAGATCATAACCTAATTCATTAAACATTTTAAAGAATTAAAAAATTGAGCATGCAGTTTTGTTCAACTACTGCTTAGGCTGGACTAATGACGAGTTAAATAATTCGAATCGCTTCCTTTTTTTCGCTCATACTAAACTGTTCATAGCCAAGAAAAGTACTCTATCATTCCCTTGATATATAGGGATCTCTTGCAATGTCGATTATTTATGATTTTTTTTTAATTTATATTCAATGCCCTGTTATGCTGCACAGCTGTCAGGGAACGACACCACGGCCTGGTTGGTCTTTTTGATGAGATGGGACATTTGACTCCGCGGTCTATTCAGGAAATGACGGTGCTATAAAGTAAAAAGAGTTGACCAAAAGTTTTAGAAGGATTGAATGGACAAGAATACCTAACAAGCTGTGACGATACTACGCCACAAAGGTGGGCGCCCTCTAACACACACAAAACACCAAGCACAAACAAGCCCGAGAAGACACGCCCCAACACAACTAAACGTAGGCCTACAAATATTTATTATTCTAAGTAAGACAATAAAGTAACTAACAATAACGATACTACAATGAGCTGAATTATCCACCTTAATTAATTTACATAATTTAATACGATAATTTCAGGTTACCGTGCACCTTCATGGGTGTCTCGCGTGCAAGCGATGTAGTGCGTCCGGTTTAAACCGTAGATATCTAACCCCATATCAAATTAAAGCTTATAGGACTGGCTATCAGACTTTACCAAAAATTTTTAAAAAATATAAATTGTCAGATTTTTCACGACTTCTAAATGCGAGCGCCCGAATCACCTTTTAAGAGCCACAAGTCAAAGGGAATTTGTTCGATTACACTCCAATTTTGACAGTAGCTAGTTTTGTATATAAACAACAAAAACGTGTCTCCGAACTTTTTATTTTTTAATTATTTTTTTGTCAAGAGCGATTTTTGTACGATCACTCCACATTGTTTTGTAACTTTTCACTGAAATTGAATATGGCAAATCACATACACGTTTTTTTTAGCGCTCTCGCCCCGGAAACGGAGGAACACATTAAATAAGCGAAAAACAAAATTCGCTTTAACATGTAACGTCCAAAAGGTGATTCGGGCGCTCGCATTTAGAAGTCGTGAAAAACTCGACAATTTAGTTTTTTTCCAAATTTTTGGTATAGTCTGATAGCCAGTCCTATAAGCTTTAATTTGGTATAGGGGTTTAGGGATCTACAGTTTAAGGAGGCTGGATATAGTTTTTCACTTTTCTGATTCAAGATATTTAAACTAAAATTATGAAGCTTAACTTTAACGAATCGCGATCGCATTTTCCCCTGAAATAAAGATATTATTGAAGAATCAGTTTGTTGTATATGTATTGAAAAATTCGTTACCATGGCAAAGTTGCTGGCTTGCAATGCTGGGTCCAAAATTAGACTTGACTTGAATTTTCTTAAAAACTTGACGGTGAATTTATTTTAGATTTTGCAGGCGTCCTTCGACTGTCTTGGTCTACTTGACTGTTAAGTTTAAAAAATTCTGTCAGAAAGTTTAAGGAAAAGAGGCCTTTTTTAGAATTCATCGTTAACTTTTTTCCCTCTGACCAAATTTTTTCGAATTTTTGTAAAACACGCACAGAGCCGTTCAAAGTTAACGTGCAAAAAATAAAAAAAATTCCCCGAGCGGAAACGGAAATACGCAAGTCTAAAGTTTCAAATTTCCGAAAATTTCAACTCGATAAGATGGGAAATTGCGCATGCGCAACATTTGTGTCACGCCACGACACTTGCCACGGACGCCACAAGGTTTTGGACGTCTTTTTCGCCGAACGTCCTTCGCGCTCTTCTAAAGAGCTTTATTTTGCCAAGAGAGGTTCACCTTCTGGGTGGATTGCGCCTGGAAATGGCTGCTGCTCTATTTGCCTTCAAAGTGCTGGATTATTTTGTGCAAAGTGTCGGGATGTTTTGTTCCTCTTGGAGCTGATCGACGCGATGTGGTTGGCGATTTGCTAAGAATGGAGACCAGTGCTTCCTTCCCACCGTTGTTGTAAAGATCTTTTAAGTCATTGTAACACAGACCGCTTTCTGCGATTTTCTGAATGTTTTCTTTGACGAGGAGCCCAGGATGGAATCTGCATAGACCCCACGCCGAAGTTACGCCGAGGGCTTTGAAAATGTACGCCAAATAGGCCACAATTCTACGCCGTTGGTAGCATACTACGCCAATAATTGCCCCCGGGCCCAGATATTTTGCCGCCGCGCCGCCGCGTAAGAGAGGCGGGTAAGAGAAATCCTGCAGCTGGAGACTAGTTTGTTGAAGGGATGTCCATGTTCGCTATCAGGAGCAAAAACATTTACTTTTCATATTTATGCGTTCAGTGATGGTGCTTTATTTTATATAGCCATCGCTAGAAATCGAGGACACAAGAGCCGGCTAATATGGATTCAGGAACGTTTTCGCTTATCGTTGACAAGGAACTATGAATTTCCGTTGTTATCAGTTATCACTTCCGCACCTTATAATTTTAGAAACAATACTGTTCATAGAAACAGGTGATATTCAAGGTGTGCACCTTAATTTTCGCACAATATGCATTAACTACATATACTATCGTGCTTCGCTTGAACAATTTTGCATTTGCTAACTTGTCAAGAAGTATACATCTTTTAATCTTTGCATTCCGGCTTTTAGACTTTCACAGGTCAATGAGCTACAGGAAGTATAGATCCACTTCACATGACTTAATAGACAGAAGTTGGTCATTAGGTATACAGCGTAGACCAATAAATGTCCAAATTCCTGAAGGAAAGCAACCAATTGCTTACCTTTTTATCTATTTTGTCAATCTATGTTCTTAAATTTTAGGAATCGTCATGTCAAACAAATGACGATCAGCGTTGGCACAGAATACACACATGTTTTCTTACTTATCTGCCAGAAAAGGACAGCGACCTGAATACGAATCTATTCGATCCCCGACTTTCCGGCGAGACTGAATAATGCTTCTCATATCCTGAAAAGAAAGCATTTCGTCCGTGGGAGCGGATCACATCATCTCCTTTCAAATGCAGGCTGACGCTTTCATGAATGATATCATCACACTTCTTTAATGAGGGTAAACACCAGTTCAGTTTCGTTCTTCTGGAAAGTGTCTCATTTGATTGGCCTCCAGACTTTTGCTGTACTCTCATGCAGCTATAATAGCTTTCTGCAATGGCCTCTGGTCCCCCTTTTGCAAGTACAATATCCAGGATAGCGCATGATTGTGGTTGTGTGATCTTATAAATGTCTTCCTGAGAGTAACATAGCTGAAAACATTCTGTTCGTGTAAACGGACATTGTACTCCTGTCCACTGGCAAACTTCATCTTAAAAACGGCATCCAAAGTATTGAAGGGGCATGCTCAAACAGGACAAGACTAGCATCCTCGTGTTTCAATGGCTCATCATGAGTATCTTGAACCATAAACCAAGTAGGACATAGACTTTTCCAAATACCTACTTTTACAGCCTATTTAATTCTGTCCATGAAACGGAATGCCAGTCGAGGATCCAGATCCATTCCCGACTTCTGGTTAAGTTCCATGTTAGAAGCAACTGTAAGGACAGCCTCACATGCTCTTACGCCATAGGTACCGTACTCGCCGTGCTCTATTTCCAACTTCACGACGCCATCTGCCGTTAAAGCGCCACATTGTAGCCTTACCAGACCAGCCGCATCGAATTCCGGAAAACCGTCAAGGAATGGTCTGACACAGCAGATTGCACTCGTCGGTCTAGTGCATTCATCAGATCAGATGCAACACGTTTGTGATCTTCTTTAATGTCGCTTTCTTCTCGCGGTTTCCACGTAAACCGACCTCCAGTGACTCGGTTTTCCTCGTCTTTTGTGACAAGCCGGCCTTTCAATAGCTCCACTCCTTTCTACTTTCCACCAGGCTTCAACGTCTCTCCAGCTTTCTTTAATCGCGGGAAATGCACTGTATCACCACTAGCAACTTCTGATAGCTTTGGTTTAACCCTTGGCCACCAGAGTTTCAACTTCCACACAGGAGTGTGAAGCGACTGCACACGTAGCATTAGATCAACTGTTGACACGCCCCATGATATCCAAGCAGGCCAGCAAATCAACAACGAAGTCTGATCCGGCAATCATGTACTGGAGCTCTTCCTCTTCATTTCGATTTGGATACAATGCTTCAATTGCTTTCCAGAACGATCCATAGCTTTGCTCAATTTTACACCACTGTTCATAGGAGGAACTGGCATATCGCTACCGGTCTTCGAGCTGTTTCATCTACTAGCTGAAGGAAGGCAAATCCTTTCCCATTGGCAAAAATGGTATTGAAGACGTTGAATCTTTTCAGAAACGTTTGGAAGAAGATGCCACCAGGTGATTTCGAATCCTTGACGTCAGACACCCTCAAATTCAAGATGTGAGCAGCATCCCATGTTAGCTCAATTTGTTGAGCGCCAGACTGTTGTGCGGGAGGTCGAGGGTTCAAGCCCCGGCCGGACCAACACTCAAGGTCTTAAAATAACTGAGGAGAATGTGCTACCTTTCTATAACATCAAGAAATGGATAGAAATTCTAGTCTTCTCGGATAAGGACGAATAAACCGTATGTCCCGTCTCCTACATCTGTTAGTTAATTTGATTAGGCAGGGGACGTTAAAGAACACACTCACGAGATTACTGTGATGTGGTCTGGCCTATTTACTGGGAATTGGGCGGAGGGGGTATCCGTTAGATTCGCCTTTCATTGATTGTAAACTGCTTAGCAGTCTGGTAGAGTCCCCCACACAGTGTTGTAAAGCGCCATGACCTCAGGATATGAGCGCTCTATAAATAAAAGTTATATTTATTATAATTATTATTATTATTATTATTATTATTATTTATTATCCCATGTCACTGGTAAGGCCAGGTGATCCTCCCGAGTTTCGACGATGTCAGTTTCATGATGCCTCTAAGAGCTTTCTGCGAAAACCACTTGCCTGGCATGGACCATCTACTGCAATGCCACACAGTCTTGAAAGCACCTCTTTTGAAAAATGGTTTTCAATTGATTTGATAAGAAGCTCTGCTAGCACCTCGTATGACGCTTGTTCAAGCTCTGTATAAACCCCGGGAAGCGACAGGAATCGGACAGGGAAAGCCAGTTTCATCACGGGCAACGACCGGTATGGCCTGCGGATTTGTTGTTCGGGCTGGGGTACCTTTATCCACCGTGGCCCATATGTGAGGTGGCAGTTAGGTCGAGGGTAGAGGATGGTTTAGCCAAACATTGATTATCTTCCGTTGACTGTTTTCTCCAGACAATAGAGAATGTCGTTAAAGTTGTTGCGACTGTGACCAATCAACCACATTAGAGATGAGCGTTTTGATCTATTGGAAACGCTGCAAGAACATCGTGAACAGTTGCTGAATGTTCGTGTTCCTTCAATAGCTACCACGGGAATACGCGAGGAAGATTTCCAGACAATTTTGATGCAATACAGCGTCCTTAAAAATACCATCCTTTCTATGGTAGAGAACTTGGATACCTTGGAGTAATATATCGTGCGTGGGGATGATGACAAGGATGAAGCTGGCGAGGACTAACTTCCACAACAAAAAACGGCTCTTTTAGGAGCCACAACGTAAAAGAAAGTCTTGATTAATAGTTTGCATTTTCTTAAACCCTTTATTTTAGGAGGGGGGCGGGGATTCCAAGTTGTACGACCGTTTTGGTTACTGGTCAGTACCTTGTTCTGGACAATATAAGTACGGAATATTATACACTCAGGACAACAAGTTCTAGTGTTTCTTTCAATCAAGAGCTCGCGAGCTACGAGAATTCACTGAAACTCAGCTAAAAGCAATAATCCACTGCCCACATTGAAAAAGAGAGGCAACACTGGGCGCGAGTAAGCGCGCCCTCAGTTATGGTATCGTCAGTGGGGACCCGCAAGAAGTTAAAAACAAATGCGTGTGCACTGCGCGCGCGTGCCTTTCTTGGCCCCAGGTTTCCACTCTTCTGAAAGAGAACAAATTCACCTTCGAACGCTCAGGTATTAGAGCGGTTGCTTGCCAATGCTCTCTGGATACAAGTATTGTACTGTGACAGACGTTCTGCAAAGATATATGCACTCAAAAAGATCATACATTTATTTATTTATTGGCCACAGCCGCCACAGGTGGCTTTCGTGGCTACGCCAGGTTGGTGAGGGTACGCCGGTTACGCCAAGCATTGCCTTCATCATACGCTTCAGTACGCCGACATCTTTTCGATCGCACGCCGGTACGCCGCAAAATTTTAAAACCCACGCCGAGGATCTTCGGCGTAACCTAAACTAAATGCACCCTGGCGAGGAGCCCGTTATTACCCTGTGAATAGAGCTTGTCTTTGAAAGTTTACATGCGTTCGTGGCGTCCGTCAAGAAAGTCCATGTCTACGAAAGCGAAGGAAGCGGATTTCACATGCGGTTGTTTATGTCAGCACTTGTTAGCTGCAACGGCACTTGTTAGCTGCAACGGCACTTGTTAGCTGCAACGGGGATTGAAAGAGGACACAATGGAGGGCACGTACATCTTCCAAAGCATCGTGTGCGTAGAAATCCTCATAAAAAAACAGCTTGATACACAGAAGGGAGATTGCTTTTACAAGGTTTTCCGTCAGGATTGAGAAGAGCGTTACCACCTTTAGCGAGTGTTTTGATGAGTGTAAGGCTATCGGCGAAAAACACTTTCTTCGACGATAATGTTTCTTTATTTGAATTTCCAGCACATCGTCGGAGTGTAGGAGTGTCGAACACAAAAGAATTATGGCCAATTAAAACGGTGTGACAATTGCGTAGTGCTGGAAAGGAAAGTGGTAAAAGATTGAAGACATTCGCTCAGGAGTGTACTCGAACATTCTCTTTGCAAAGTTCTCTCACCATTCACAGTTTTGACAGTGACTTGTTTACACGAGAAGCGTAGCTGCTGATATTTGCATGTAGGTAGCACCTATTTAGTGTTCCGGAAACCAGCCACGATATGGGAAAATAGCTCCGACGATCGCGATCGTGTTTGCGGCCGGATTCACGCGTATTTTGGCAGCCTACCTAGAAGCGTAAAACATAGTCTACTAGGCAGATGAAAAAATTATTCTGGCCTAAGCGCGGTGGCCATGTTTGTTTGTTTGTGGTTTTTTTTTTTCTTATTATTTTTTTTTTTTCAACTTTTAAAAGTCCCAGGTAAATTAGAACCCAGTCTGCGCGCGCCAAAGAAACTATATCCAGCCTCTTTAAACAGGACGCGCTACATCGCTTACACGCGAGACACCCCTGAAGGCGCACGGTAACCATAAAACTACAGCACACTAAATCTATTTACAACAGTATTACTATTAGATGTAATATAAAAAAGGGCAGGGTTTTTTTTTTTCAGTTCAGTTTAGTTCGGCCTCGTGTCCCTGTGCTTGACCGGTCCTTAACCCAACCACGTTCCACCAACAAACGACTGATAAACCAAACTCACGATTCACAAACCAAACTCACATTTAACCCAGCTAAACGTAGAAGTTTCCAACTTTACGTAATTCGGTCTTCGCTCAGACTTTGCTTGACTCAGTTGTCTTCACTGGCTTACTGTCTGACAGAAGATAATCTTCTCCTTTTCCTTTTTCTGCGCTTTCTTTGGCCAGCTTCTCGGCACACATAAGCCCCCCGGCAATGGACTCTTTGTCGTGTAAAGGAACGATTTTACTGAATGACTCTTGAGCAATTGAAACGTGCCCTGATCCGAACGAGTCTCCGTAACTTTTAATCCTTCACCGCCGGTGACCTTCTCTCAAAACAGGGAGAAAAAAAACCTCACACCGTAACCACCCCAATCCTTATATACATGTGGACGCAAGGTGCCAAAAAAGAAGAAAACTATTTGATATATTAAAATAAAGATTAATTACACAACAGGTTACACAAGTGAAGAATATAAATTACGTAACAAATACAAATATCACACACTACGTTGATCCTAGCAAGGAGAATAAAAGAATTATTTACATACCCCTAAATAAATTCTTTTGGACGCTTTCATGACACAAGCACTGATTCAAGCGAATGACCTCTCGGAAAATCGTGCAAGCCGAACGTTTGCGATTTCTAATGCAACATCATTATTCCCACCGATCCGGCGATTTCTACATTTAGACACTCAAGTACGGACCAATACTCATGGTCTTAAAATAAGTGAGGAGAATTTGCTACCTTTCTATAATCAAGAATTGGATAGATATTCTAATCTTCTCGGATAAGGACGAATAAACCGTAGGCCCCGTCTCCTGCAGGGTTAGGGGTAGGAGACGTTAATTTCCCACGCACGAGATTAATGTGTGGTGGATGTCCTCCCCTGGGTGGGATGGGTGGATGTTGGCCCTGAAAAGCCCCTATGGGGAGTGGTCAATTAACCTATGTATGTCAGTATGTATGTATGTTAATTGCTGATCTCTTAGCCTGATTAACTTATTATTCATTACGTTTTTAATTGGTGACAAATTAGGGGAAGATAATGTTAATGGTTTACAAGTGTCTCTATGGCTCGAGAAAAATTGAAAACGTTAACACAAACTGGCTAATAGCCATAGTCTGAGCTACAGTTGGGGGTGATTTCGATTCTCATTGATTCAAACATCTGTGTGCCGATAAATGTACATAGTCAGACATTTGAAAGGTGTAAAATAAGAATCAATTCTACTTAATCTAAAAAAAACTTTATCTATGAAGTAAAAGCGTTATTTGGCGCATCAGAATTTAGGACCAAAAGTACACAAGGAGGACCGGGTCGATCCCACTGCTGAATAAACAAGGAGAATCAAACATGACATTGAAACACTTTATTGGGTACTATGGAAGGCCATACTGGACAAAAGTGGTCGAGAATAATTTTGTTAGCCGAGAAATAATTTTGTCCTTCGAGATATAATTTCGATGGTCCAGAAATATTTTTGACGATTAAGAAAACTTTTTCCTTGATCGATAAATAATTCTCTCTGACGAGAAATATTTGTGGTAAGCCCAGAAATATATCAAAGGCTCGAGAAAACTTTTTCATTGGTCAAACAATTTTTTTTACGGGTTGAGAATTTTTTGGTAGATTGAGAATTAATTTTTCCGATCGAGAATTTTTTTGCCGATCGAGAATTTTCTTTGTCGACCGAGAAATTTTTTTCGAGCGTGAATTTTCCTGATGGTCGAGAATTTTTTTTTGTCGATCGAGAATTGTTCTGTCAATTGAGCTGGTCAGCGGGCGTTTTCGCTCCAAAATATGATCACATGGGACATCATATAGTACTAACGAAAATGGAAAGCGTACGCCGAAATCCGTCAGAAGGAGGTCATCTCGGGTCGATTTCCGATTATGAAATCCGAGCTTGCCCGATGTTGTCTTCATGATGAAGGCTCTAATTAGCATTTTAGACTCGCAAATTAGAGTAAAATGAACACGTACTCTGTTTTCGCTCATGATTTTGTATTGGCGTAAAATATATTTTCTTTTCTTTTTCCGTTGCTAAGCCATATTACAGTTCAAAAAATGTAATTACTGACGTTTGAGTGACATGGAAACGACCTAGTCAGAAATTAATATTCTGATAGCACGTTGAAGAGGTTCGCGTGCCTTCATGGTAGTTTCGGATTATTTAAGCGTTTCGCGATAAAATTAAATAATTCCAGGTCGGTCAGTCTTAGATTTGACCACTTTCTTTTTTATTTTGTGATGTAATTTTGTTCTACAATTCTCCGCAAAATATCACAACATTCATCGATTTTTCTGTGATTAGTATGGTAACCAGGTTCTATACTCTTTCCTTGGGGTTTCGTTCTGCTGCATTAGATGAGGCATACGTTTCCACATATTTTTTTGCCACGTCTAAAGAGTGTTTTCTTTTTAGTGGTTTTTCGCATCTGGCGTAGAACAGGCCTTTTTTGCAGAACCTTTCAGTTTCAGTGAATACATCCAATGCATTGCAGATTGTATAAGGATGCGTATACTACAAAAATGCGGTCGGCATTTCGAGTTTTTCAAAGTGTTGACATAACTTGATATGTGGTCAACCAAAGGCGTGAAATATTGGAAAAAACTTGGGAAGCGGAAAAGACCCACTTCGTTTTTACCCGAGTGTGACTTCTTTGGAAGAATTAATAGGGTATGAAACCTTTACGGATTGCCTGACTTGAAATTTGGTCCGAAGGCTCCCAAGATACCAATCTAAAAAACCGAGTGGGGCTTTTCTGTTTTTCGAAATTGATCTCCCGCAATGGTCTCCGGCGTAACGCGTATCGGTAAAATTTTGATAACCGAACTTGACAGAAAGATTGCAAAGCAACCAATAGGAATATCGAAAAAAACCCCACACGGTTTTGGAGACCAACCCCTTAGGATTGAAATTGTGCAGAAGTTTCACTTGTGCGGGTAAATCTGATACCCGATTAATTCGCTCAAAGAAACATCGTCCGTTTCGAATTGTCTCGCCTTGGTCGGCTTACGATTAGATCAAGCTAAAACGAAAGATTTTTTGCTGGACAGTACATTTAACCTTTCCATTGATACATAGTTCATGGCGGTTAGATAGCGCGGTAACAATTTCTTTCGCCAAGGACACCCGCGAAGGTCTAAGGTATCCTAAAAACACCGGAAATGATATTATTCCATACAAACTATCTTTGCACGAAAAAAAGGCATTATGAGAAGAAATACTTTTCAGGAGGAACATTAAGAGGTATGCATATGAGAACGATCTTCGCAGTAAGCAGCACTATTTAAGGAATAGTGAAATTAACACCTGAAAAAAATTCAGAACTGTACGGGATTCGAACCCATGACCTCTGCGATACCAGTGCAGTGCTCTACCAACTGAGCTAACAAGCCAACTTGGTGCTGGTAGAGTTGGTAGACCGCTACATTGGCATCGCAGAGGTCATGGGTTCGAATCCCGTACAGGCCTGAATTTTTTTCAGGTCTTAATTTTACTATTGCTTAAATAGTGCTGCTCACTGCGAAGATCGTTCTCGTATGCGTTTCTGTAACCGCAGTTCAAATAAATTCTTACCATTACGAGGTATTTGGAAAACTCAGTAAAAGCAATCTCGCCAAAAACTACCAAAAATCTTCTGCATTTTTGATGAACTAAATTAACGCAATATTGTTCAGGATTTATGTGGCGTACGGTTATGTACAATTTCTCGATTGACGGAAAAATTCTCAATCGACAAAAGCATTCTCGATCGACCAAAAAAATTCTCGGTGGGCAAAAAATTCTCGATCGACCGAATTAGTTTTCAATCTAACAAAAAATTCTAAACCAGTAAAAAAAATTGTTTGACCTATGAAAAAGTTTTCTCGATCCTTTAAAATATTTCTGGACTTCCACAATATTTCTCGCCAGAGAGAATTATTTCTCGACTAAGGAAAAAGTTTTTCTCAATCGTCAAGAATAATTCTGGACCATCGAAAATATATCTCGAAAGACAAAATTATTTCTCGGCCAACAAAATTATTCTCGACCACTTTTGTCCAGTATCGCTTTCCATAGGGTACAATATTGCTGAAAAAAAAAATGCCTTACAAAAATATTTAAAAACCAACGGAGCGTATAGGTATAAAAAAGCAACATATACTTTTTACACGAGTCAAACTTTTCAATGAAAAATGCTTGCAGTGGCTTTCCATTTTTATTAAAACAATATAACACAAAATAATCAGTCCACGATACTGACACACCATTCACAAACGCCAACTTCAGTGGTGAAGCAATAAGCGAGAACTGTAACACAAGCTTGAAGTCACTGTCATTGTTATAGCTACTATAAATGATGTAACGGTAAATGCCACCAGCTTCAGCCAACCAATAGCTATTTCCTCATGACAGTACATTACAAGTGGGTTGTATAGCCTGAGACTGGTTCAGTCTCCTCCTCGGTTCCTGTTAAGTGTAGAGTAAGCGACAAGAAACGGAAAAATCTTTAATTATCAATGATATTTAAATTCTGGCTATGCCTCGAGAATTTCTGTAATTCCTTCTCTGAAGGTTTTCCCATCGTCTTATCTTAAAGATGAAATATTCTAGAGTGTAGCCCAAATGTGTTGGTTGTTACGATATATGCAGAGGCATGATTAGGTGGCAATGGTTTGTGGGAAGGGGAATGGGGTCTCTTGGATTTCAGAAACCCCTCTTTTGAGCTTTAGCCATGACTTTAGTATTGAGGGGAAAGGAGGGCGTATCGCAATTGAATTCTTTGAAATAAGCTATTTTTATTCACTTTTGAAAAAAGACAAGAAAATTGATTTGGAAACAGATTCCCAAAATGTAGGGGGAAAGGAGGAAAGTCTGGACTTGCTCTGCTTCTCAGTTGCTGACACTCTAATTATGTTAAAGTGCACCTAAACCCAAAATTTTTTTTTCGCTTAACGAAATAAGCTTATTTTTTGGAGTATTTCTGTGCAAAAATTTTTTAATTTGCTCAAATCTTTAATTTTCTATGCCCAGTCAAAATACGGAAAATCGGCCGCCATCTTGCCTCACGACCGAGTTTAAAGAAGAATGGCTCTAGCGGGTAATGTGACGTCAAATCGAGAACACGAAAGTCTGCATCTCACACATTTTCACTTGTTTGGGAAGATTGTCGTCGATATTGTCCGAACTATGCCGACTAGGTGTGTTGTATGAAGAATGTATGAAGCGCGATACCCTCTTGCAAATTTCGCACGTTGCTACATCCTTCTACAACACACTTAGTCGGCATATTTTCGGACAATTACCGACTACAACCTTCCCAAACAAGTGAAAATGTGTGAAATGCAGACTTTCGTGTTCTCGATTTGACGTCACATTACCCGCTAGAGCCATTCCTCGTTAAACTCGGTCGTGGGGTGTAAGATGGCGGCCGATTTTCCGTATTTTGACTGGGCATAGAAAATTGAAGATTTGAGCAAATAAAAAAATTTTTGCGCAGAAATACTCAAAAAAATAAGCTTACTTCGTTAAGCGAAAAAAAGTTTTTGGGTGTAGGTGCACTTTAAGGTGCATCACAGGACTGCAATTTTCGTTGAAGAAGTGTGTACTATATTTGCAAATTTCAAAATTTTTTTTAAAATTCTACTTCCTTCTCTTTAGGAATTGACCCTTTATTACATAATTCCGTGGAGTTCATCCATATATAACTACCCACACAAACCCGGCTTTAAGTCAGCTAACAAACTGATACTCACCTTTTTTCCCGCAGACTGTCTTGTAAATTTGAAAAATTATAACAAGCAGCAAGCTAAAAGCAGCCAGTGAGCTGGGCACGAATGAGAACACGTTTTGTACGTAACTCCCACACTCTTGACAATCGGCAGACTCACTGGGGAAAAAAGCGATCATTTTATCTCTTTTTAAACAACATTTATTTCGCTTTCTTAATTCTTCTACATAGCCCTTAAGCACAATATTACTTTTTGCAATGAAAATTCCCCCTTCGTTTACTCTTCAATTATCTTGAGTCACTTTCTTTTGTTTCGCGAGAATATCCCATGAATTTTAAAGCTCTTGGAACGCATTTTATGCGCCATGAAATGCTGGTAGAGTTTATAGTTGGACAGGATGGAGTCAGGAGCCTGGTAAGGGCGAAGGATGCAAAGGAGGAGAGGAGAAGAAAAGACCAATAGCAACAGCGTTGAATAACAAGAAGAACAAAGAGTAAAGAAAAGAATACGTATAACGCAAAACCAAAAAAAAAAAAATGCGAAAGAAAATGGAAGAAATAAACTTAAGTAAAACAAAGGACAAAGAAGAAAATGAAACAGGCTGGGAAGCCTATTTTGCTAAAAAGTCATATTATATCTTGCAGTAATAAAAATAATTCTTATCTCAAAACCGTGAGAAGTCCAAGTTTACCTTCCTTTAGGAAATAGAACTTGTATGACGAGATACAGAGTTCCTGAGGTCAGGTTGGAGACAATACCTACGACAGAGAATACCAAACCAGAGCTGGCCTGCAGGAAAAATCATACAACAAAATGGATTTATTTTAAACAAAAAGAAAGGTAAAAAATCTTTGTTCATTTGCTATTTGTAGCGCGGTCTTACTTATCTTAGTAATAGAATTCAATTCAATTTGTATACTGTAGTTGTCACAAATAAAGTAAAAATTTGGAGAATAGACTAGATTAAGTGTCCTCCAACTTACTTTGTTTTCTCCAATAAGTTCGGTTGCAAAACTAAGTGCATTAACAAACATGGCGGAGGACCCAAACCCCAGTAGAACAACGGCCGGGTAAGTGAACACCCTTGTTGACTGGGTAATACGCATAAACCACAAGCACGATCCAATTACAGTCAGAGCAGCAACAATGAAAGACCACTGAAACAAGATGGGGAGTTTCAGAAGATAGCAAATATATACCATTAAATTTTGACTTTGAATATTACACTTCCAGTACTCTGATTGGTTCACCCAGTTCCAGACATCAGTTCACTTGCCGAATTATGTTTTATGTAATGAGATCCACCCAAGCTTTGCTGAGTTGGACTGGGTTGTGTTTAGCTAGAAGAGAACGCTTCTCCGGAACAACGGAAATTAAGTAACGATTAAAAACAAAGCCATAAATAAAAGTACGAAATGACACTATCTGATGGTACGTATCTTTGACGTTTTACCCATGTATTAAAAAAAAAATGCAGCTGGAATTCTGGAACTCATGATCTATAAAAAAGATACCCACGTCAGAAAAAAGAGCCTATTACCTTTAAAATTTCAAGTTGACTCGTAAATTTTCCTTTGACATTTCTCGCTCTGGCTAGTCCTTTAGTTGCAAAAGTTTCTTTATGAAATTCCTTTGAGCAGCCATGATATTGGTTTCCTCCGTTTGCCACCATACAGCAAAATATTTGAATGTGCACAAAGCTTCTTGATAAGCTTGAAATTTTAGAAATTGGACCTTGAACCGAACGCTTGTTCAATACGTTTGGGACAATACGTTTGTTTAATGCGTTTGGGACTCGAGCCCATAACTTGTACATTCGAAACAAGAAACATATTATGATCTGATTACTTAAGAAAGCTTAGCCTTTTTTTTAACAAAACCGCGTCCTAAACAAACTTGAATGTAGTTAAACCTTTTGTCCGGAACATTTATTTTTGTGAATAGTGTAAAGAGGGCCAAAAGCTAAAGGTGGAAGGATATTTATTTCATTTAATCAATCTTCTTGAGGAAGCCTGAAGCCCACTGCAGCTGATTGCTTAAAACCGTGGTTTAGGCTAGACTTGTGTGTAAATTAACAGCCCAAAAAGTTCAGTTTATTTAAACGTGGGCAGTCGACGATCGCTTCAATTTCGGTTCCATAAGCCAAAAAATTGAACAAACTGTGCCTAACTATAACGCTTGTTGACCAGCTGGAACCGAAAAACACAGTTAATGCTTTTCTCAAATAAATTTTTAATCGTACTCTTCCAAGAACGCTTTTTGGATTTGGAAATCACTTTATTTTGAGCAGGTATTTAGATCTAGCATTGTAAACTGCTTAGTGTTGGAATGTCATCCGGCTCCGGCTTGTTGGATATGAGCGCTTGAGACCATAAACAAAAAGAGCAATTAAGTTACTATTCGGTCAACAATTTTGTCCACGATCATTGCTTACATTAGAACGTTATGTGAAAATAGTTTTCTTTCTTTTTATTACCTGGTTTCCTACTTTTCCAGAGAGCTTCCTTGATATTTGGGTAGACAATGTGGCACTCACTAACAATATCAATGGCAGAATGGCAATCGCTTCCTTAAAAGAAACATAATAGTCTGAAGTTTTAAAAAAATTCAAGTTTTCTCGTGGTCGATTTGATTGTTTTACTGTCATTAAAAAGTATTTTGTTCAATTGAATTTGTGTGACTGAATTCCCCCATCAAAGGAACACGTTTTTCTTGGGTAGAATTTCAACATAACTTTAGGAGGTTTCTACACATTTTCCGCTCTTGGTATAGCCTGGGGACTTTCTTGGCTATGAACAGTCTAGTATTAGGGCTAACAGGGAAGCGATTCGGATTGTTTAACTCGTCAATAGTCCAGCCTAAGCAGTAATTGGACAAAACTTCCCATTTTTCAATTCTTTAAAAAGTTTAATGAATTATTTGATGATATTTTTGTCCATTTATCTGTCTGCCTGTCTGCCTGTCTGTCTGTCAGTCAGTCTGTCTGTCTGTCTGTCTCTCTGTCTCCTCTACTGTCTCACGGGAAAGTTGGCTGACTGACAGGGAAGGAGGAAGTAATGAAAGGAGAATAGATGAGTAACCAGTTAATTGTTTTACCACTGTAGAAGATCACTACAACGTTCAGTAGCTTTCAAACCCAGAAAAAAAGGTCTGAACATACTTTTTCAAATTTCAGTTTGTCAGTCAGGAGCAGGGGCAGGTAGGCGTAAAACACATCCTGTGAACCTTTTGTGCACGCGTAAATAATTGCAACCTAAAAAGGGAGAAAAACCATAAGCATTTATGAAAAATCACCCAACCCGTTAAAAAAATTTACTAATAATACTAAACTAACTTACGATCAATATCACCTGCACCAAAAACAAAATTAGGTTACGTTTCGAAATCTCAAAGTCAGCCTCATAATCTGTTGAACACATTTCAGTGGCAGAGACAAAAATTATGTGGTGTCTTGGACGTATTTCTCCCTCGATCATTTGGAATAGACTCAGTTGAATTTCTCATGATAAACTATATATGTTCTTCGTGATTTAGTGTGTAAGCTAAAGATTACAATGAAGATGCACAAATCAAGTTACCTTGTACAAATGAGGATCTTTGAGCCAGCTTCGCACTGTCTTTGGTTTTGGTGGATGAGCGGATTCTACATCAGAAGCAGATGGCAGAGCTTTTCTCTCATCTTGGCTAACATCCTGAAAATGTTGGTTAAGCTGTGTTTCAGTTGTATCAAATCCTTCATTGTCAACACCGGAGGTCCGTTTTTGACCTTGGTTGTATACTTTTGACTTCTGTTGTCCATTTTCCATTATCCCCTGACCATCCTCTTCACTTATATTATCTATGGGTCTGACATTGTCTGGCTTCTCGTCGTTTTCTTCTTTAGAATCCTTTTCTTTTGTCATCATTTTATCAAAGATGCTCATCATAAGGCTTATTTTTCGGTCTTTTGGTAATTCCTTAACAAACGTCAGGTCGTCCTCACTTTTGACTGTCATTGAGACAACGGGCATGTTCGGTGTAGGATCATGCTCTTCATTTTCTACGGTCTTAATTTCGGAAACCTCCTCAGTTTCACTTCCTCCAAATAGGGCTGCAAAAAATGTTCGGGAGAAACTCCTTTCTCCAACAGGGCAGGTCTCTTCAGACAATCGCAGACTGTGAATTACTCTATCACGGATATCTTTCTTTCTCTGTTGATCTATGGCAAATCAAAATAAAAAACGACGTGGTATGTAAACGACGTGCTGTGTAGATTTAAAATCATCACTGAGATAAACAAAACGTCTATTGACTTCAGAAAAGCGATGAAATTAAGAAGAAATTGTTAAGAAAGAGATCGAGTGGAAACTTTGCTGAAAGCAAGGCAAGTGAAGTTGTTGCACAGCCTTAGGAATAATGAAGAACGACTCACCTCTTCCAAAATACGCCAATGACTGTAAGACAACAGGCGATGGTATGAAGGAGCTTTCAGTCTGTAACATGTATAAAGGAGTAAATTACACAATATTATTTTGGATGAGATCACCAACAATGGACACATAGTAAATATTTACATTAACCGTAGGTCACTGATTGGCACATTTCCCCCAATATTTGTATATACTTTGATGTGCGCTTGGCGCGGTTAGCTAGTCAGACTAACCTACAGGTCTAAATCCAAGGCAATAATGTGGGTAAAGGTGATTGTGGGCTCCGATCTTTGGCGTAAAAGATCCCTTCTCCTATGCAGAGGCAAGAGTCCAATTTCCTTCAATAAGGGATCAAATAATTGTTTCAAATGAGACGAAACATTTAACTGCAAATAAAGAATTCAAAAACTGCTAAACTTAAAAGAGAAACAAGGGAAATTTTTTTAATTGCAAAAAAGGAAAAAAACCTAATTCTAGTCCGAAAACGGGCTTCCACGTTAACTTTAATTGATATTATGATATGTACAGAAAAGACCTACAATCTTATGTAAATATGAATGTAAAGAATTACGCCGTAGGTCATTAGCGGTTATGCAAGAGTATGTATGTGTACCCGGACTGAAATTAAAGTGATGTATTAGTAAGTACATTAAAGTTTCTATACGACCAACAGGGTTTTTATTGTTTTAGTATCTCTTTAACCTGTAAAAAAGTGTTTTTTTTTAAAAAAAATTTGATTCTGACGCCTCTTCACCCTAAAATCGAGCTTTAAAGTTCCCGCTTCGGCCACACCCAATGAAGTTGACCGCGTAAGGGAAGATTGGTGATGAGTGACGTCACTCCGGGAGCGTTTCGAGCGTCGTGTTGTTACTTTGCTTGACAAACGCAGTACTTTTACAACACATCTATCGGGCATATCTATGTCGCCGAAAACTCTTTACCTTACTGAAAAAAACAGTGAAATGAACCACTGGCGGGTTTGGCGCGTTCCTGATTTGACGTCACGACCCATTCTGAACCCAATCTCTTTTTTTTCCCGACTCACGGTCACCTTCAATGGGGGTAGCCAAAGCGGGAAGTTTAAAGCTCGATTTCAGGGCGAAGACTCATCAGAATCCAATTTTTATTTAAGAATACTTTTTTACATGTTAAATACATACCAAAACTATAAAAATTCTGTTGGCTGTATAGACACTTAAGTTGACTGCCTGTCTCCATTTAACTTGTAGTTACTCATGTTTGCTAGCTCCTTCTCTGTCTCCTTTTTTCAGATGTAACTTACTTTAAATTAATCAATTTAATCGAACTTATTAATTTCTGATAAAATTGCAAATGACTGTAATAAGAGAGATGAAGAAACCAAAAGTTTCTTTTAATGGTGCAGTTTTGTGTAATTAGAATTTACCATAGAATCTGCAGTTGACTCAGGAAGCGCCTTGTCCTTTGAATCCTCTGAAGGTTCTTTGGTTCCAAAATGGAAAATAGCAGAGCAAACCAGTCCTACTGCTGTCAATATCAGAGTTATCACCTGTAGATGAACAGACGTTACAACTGTAGTTAAGTGACTTTAATGATAGACGTAACAAAGATAAAATAATAATAAATAATAAATAAATTTTAATTAGTTGTATAGCCCTATTTACATGTACAGATCAATAGTGCTTTACACTGAATAAAAATTAAAAACCTTATATATCTAAATAAAAATTTACAATAGTAATGGTAACTAAAAATACATAAGAATAAATTATTTTAATGTAATATATCTAAATTAATGATTACAAAAAGCTTCATTAAACAGAAATGTTTTAATAGCTTTTTTAAATTTATCCAAACACTTAATCATTCTAATTTCACGAGGAAGTCTGTTCCATAAGTATGGTGCTGCTGCCTGAAAAGATCGATCACCAAATGTCTTCAGCATCTTACCCTTAGGGGGCTCTAAGTAAAGACCGTCATTACATCGAAGACAGTAAGAAGATTTTGATTTAATAGATATGAGGCTGTTAATATATGACGGAAGTAAATTATGAAGCGCTTTAAAAGTAAGTAGAAGAATTTTAAATTTAATGCGAGCCTGGATTGGAAGCCAGTGTAACTCATATAGAATAGGAGTAATATGCGAGTACCTTCCAACGTTCAATAGCAGTCTTGCGGCTGCATTCTGTACACGTTGTACTTTAGCTATCAGTTCCTTTGAGGCACCATACAAAAGACTGTTACAATAATCTAATCTATTCGTTATAAACGCATTCGTTATAAAATTGTCCCAAGCGATAACCCTAATTAAGTTAACATGAGCCCATCTACCACAACCTGAAAGGTCAGATGCTCATTTTTATTCTGTGTCTCAGCTGAAGGAGCAGTAAAAAGCACAAGAAAAAAGGAAGTAGAGAAAAAAATTAACACTGAAACAGTAATAATCAGTGGCAGTAATAGAATCATGTGGATATTATTAATTACCATAAAATCCATTGTGCTTTCTTTTGTTAACTGATCATGGCTATCTTGTCCAAGAATTAGCCACGCCACAAGGTAGGAAACGATGCCAGTTAAGTACATGAAAGCCGTTCTGTAAATAGGTAGTCAACTGCAAGTGAGCCTTGAAAAATTTTTACATTTTGTAGAGGCAAGAACAGCCTAAGAATTTACTTGTCACAAATCAAATGTAACTGTTTCTGAAGTGAAATCAACTTCTACAGATACAAAACTTGATAATATTTGTTTGAAGTAAGATCTGGGTAGACTTAACGCCGAAATACGGACATACTGACGAAACCGGGAAGTCATGATTCATATAACTATTATTATTGTGATTACATTTGTTAGTTTGATTTTCATTATTATTAATTTTACTATCATTATTATTATTATTAATATTATTATTATTGTCATTATCATTATTATTGTTTTATCCGAACCCTTTTAAGTAACGAGAACAATCGTGACGAGGGCTGCGCAACTCACGCAAATTTATTTGGTTCAAGTGCCTTGATATTGTACCTCTTGCTACGTCATAAAAGTACACGAATGTCAGGCATGGTTACTTGGCTGTTTAACGGTTAAACTGATTGATCACCAGTCTAGTCCAGTCGTAATCCGTGCGGAATGGAGTCTTCTTTCTCATCGCACCTCAAGCTTGCATGCCGTTCGCGCTATGAACACACGCTTTGACCCAATCTGAGTCTTGTGCTAATTCAAAACTTTCAGCCCGAGTGTAATGAACTTGTCTCAGCATGAATATAATTTTAGCGATCGAAAGAGTTTCACAAACCTTAAAGCAGTCAGCTTTGTGGCCTCACTTTGATCCTTTGCCAAAACAGGAATAATCGACAAGTGCGATATGTCAACGAAGTTGATGGAAAATGAAAGTACGGTGGCAATGAGAAAGTAATACAACAGCACCACCCATTCACTGGTTTCACTGCCGCAAACTAAACATTTGCTGAAAAACAGCGGCAGACCCATTGCAGTTGTAATAGTTCCAAACAAATGCCACGATTTTTTCTTTCCATGCTTGCGTGACAGGACCAGAATCTTAACCTTATCACATAAAAAACCTGCTACTGGAACAAATATAAATGCACCGGCAAATAGACTGTAAAGAGCAATCAAGCCGGCATAGGTTGCAGAAATGCCAACCACTCTCATGAGAAAAATCATTCGGAATGTTTGTAACATGCGGCGAGTGACATCATTAATCACATGCCCGACTCCGCAGGAAAACTGCTGAAAGTACGATAGTCCTCTCCAGTTAGGATTTTTCTTGACCTCCATGTCCAAATCCGCAAATACCAACAACCTAAAGAGGAATAAAGATAAGAAAATAAAATAAAAATCAAAAATAAAACAATAAACAAGAAAAAAGGGCAATGGAAAAATATTTTATGAAACCCCGAAATTACAAGGCAAAACTTGAGGGCCCAGAAGGACTGATAGGAAACAAAATTAAAAAAATAAACTACCCTTAAACCCTTCCATTATTCGATAATTTTTATAGAGTTTAAAGTATAGGCGGCAATTCTGCTTGAAGTTTTCTCCAGAAATTTACAGGTTGAATTTACAGGAGAATTTATTACTTTTTACTTTAGAGGACAGAAGTATAGAATGATGATGTCACCATTCATAACTTTGTGCATCGTTGAGGTGCGTCGTGTCAATAATAGATCATACATGAAATAAAAAGGTGATAAAAACAACAGTTACACACTCGGCTGCACCACGTTTTGATTAGATTCTCTATCATAGATGAAACAAAAACGTGATAAAAACAAAAGTGACACACAAGTCGGCTGCACCGCGTTTTGATCAGATTCCATGTTGCTGTGCGTCTGGTCAATAATATCTCATAGATGAAATAAAAACGTGATGATAACAACAGTGACACACTCGGCTGCGCCGCGTATACCGCATTTTGACGTCATTTTGACGTCATCCGCGATCTATTATTGAACAGACAGCAATTAGGTTAGTAAGGCCGAATTGAAATTTCAATGCTATAAATTTCAGTTTCCCTAATCAGTGATGTGTGGTGTCAGCAACAAATTGTGGCCGTAAAGGGTTACCAAAAGGTTACTGTTGACGTGAAGGTTTTCCGAAATATCGTAACCTTTTAAAAACAGATGGACGGAAGTACTTTTTCTAGCTCTTCCCAAGATTTCTTCACGGCTCAGTAAAAGCACCTATTGATGTAATTAAACATTAAATTGCAGGAACAGTGAGCAAACTGCGAATGATTGACGCCCTTATACTTTTTCTTTATACTCTTAACTCAGAGCATACTTGTTTGACTCTTTCGAGATAGTACTAGTTAGTTCCTAATCATTCTAGATGCGTTTGGTTTAAGAAGTTTATTGGTCTGGAATAATTAAGTTAAGGGCTCGAAAAGAGAAGAGTTATAACTACGTTATGTCAGATGATTTGCAGACTACTGCTCGCTCTTTCTAACCTAACTATCCGGTGATGAAGGCATTAGCCTAAACAGCTCCTCAGGGAATACGCTTCGTCTTGGAAAATGGATTCAAATGAGATTTGTGTAGTTTATCAAGAGTTGTGCTTTATGATATAATGAGGAAATTATTTTTTTTAAGAGGAAAAATACTTTCTGTGGTATACCACGCAAATTTTTTACTCATCGTTCACAACTCAAATGATGGATGAGTATTTTGCTGTAAAGGCAACTCAACAAATGCTATTCTCTAATTACGAAATCGTGGTTCAATACTGCATGACACGGAAATACTGGCATCTTTTCAAGCCGGAAAAATCAACGGTGATAACACTCATTGGTAGCTACCTCTAACTAGCTAGTTATGTATTGGAACGGAATCTTGAAGCTTTGCACGGGTGTACAATTAACATCGAGGTAAATTTTCTCAGCGATAGATCTGTTTCTTATAAATTTGTACTCGCAGGATAAATCATAGCACTCTGCACTATTGGGATCAAATGAACAAATTCTCTGCCTATCGGAAATCCCGAACTTCAACAAAATTGCTGTTTCTTGCATGAAAAAGAAATCCGCTTCGAACTAAAAGACCAAAAGGCCTACTCATTAAAAGCATGCATGGTCAAAGATCATTTTCAGCCTATTTATTGAAACAAACTCCAAGAAGAACATATATAGAAAAGCCATCTAATATGGTAATCGCATGCAAAAAATCTATGAATCAGACGAACCATCTTCATTCGTAAAGTTATCGGTACTGTGAGTGTGATTGCTGTCTTTCGCACGAGATGTTTGTGAAAAGCTGTTCAAATAAATGAGCCCTATTCACGCACGTACCAATTTAGTCATTCTACATCTCTGACTTCAAAAGTCAAATTTCCATGTCTTTCTTGATAAAGATCCTACAGTTAGTCTTTTGAACTACGAAAAAAAAAACAGTTAAACACTTAACTCGACAAAGTCTTACAATGTAAGTTGTTCACCTTGTTTTGAGATTTCTATGACCCAAATTATTTTTATCGAAGTATGTAACCAGACCTGACTGAACTGCACCGATGGTTGGACCCCACGTGTTAAAGATTCTAAATCAACCAAAGATATAGTGAGGCCAGGGTTGCTAATATTTATGTACGAGTTCACTCTCATTCAGGCGAATCAGCACGGCTTTCTATTGTGCGCAACAAAAATAAACTATCCTTGGGCACAAATCTTTTTTTATCCTATTTCGTGTTACACTGGGAAAAAGAGTGATTATGAAAGGTACTTATGTCTTTTGCGTTATATGATCGGTCGACCTTCGAGTACATAACAAAGCCACAGGCAACAGATCATGATGACGTCTTTCCGCACTAAAAGGGCACATGAGGTGAAAAAAAAATCCAGGCGGGTAAACTTCCATTTGAGTAATTGCTGAAAAGAAGCCTGATGAAAAATCTTGTAAGTAAGGGGAGTTGACCAAATTGTTACAAGGACTGAATAGACAAGAATACATAACAAACACTGTTGGCTCGAGTTAAATTGAAAACGTCCATACAAACTGGCTGATAGCCATAGTCTGGGCTATAGTTGGGGGCGATTTCGATTTTTATCGATTCAAACATCTGTGTGCCTATAAATCTACATAGCTTAGTATCTGAATGGTGTAAAAATGAGAATCATTTCTACTTAATGTAAATAAAAATTTTCTATCTATGTGGTAGTAGCGTTATCCGGCGCATTAAAATTCAGGACCATAAGAACACAAAAAGGACTGAGTAGATCCCGCTGCCGAAACGAAGACTTTTACCATTAAACTTTTACAGGCTGACGTTTATAAACCTTTAAATATGTGTGGCCGAGAGATGCTTTACACTCAAATATTGGTAGAAAATAAGAAATGTTACTTTATTTATGCTGAGCTTTTCTATGAATTGAAAACACTTACACAAATGCCGATGGTGGGTTAGTCTAAAGTATCGTTCGATTTTGTTGATTTGAATTCATCTGTGTGCCGATAAATCAACAGAAATAGTGCTTTTCACGCGTGTTAACTGGTTGTAATTGGTTCACTTGATTGGCAGGTACTATTCCCTCAGAGCAGCCGAACAGACACAATTCCGCGTCAACAAATTTATTTCGGACCATTTTTGTTGGTAAGATAACAGAAATAAACTAATATTTTTGTTTTCGGTGTGGCGTGCTCTAAAAAAATTATTCACATGATCAGTGAAAGTGGTGGATATTTACCTTACCGCTTCGCTGCTCGGAAATATCCACCACTATTCACCTCCGCTTCGGTGAATAATTGTTAACAATTCGAAAGGTGCATCAAACATTTAAACCTTTTGAGAATCTTCGAAATTAGGTTTGGTTTTAAATTTAAAAGCTTTAACGATGGAAACTGCGCCAAGCAATGAATGGTGATCATTGGTTGCGCTATCGTAGCAGCTAGAAATAGAGGTAACCTAACAGCATGTTCACAGAGGTCAAATAAAGATTACTGTTAGTTCTAGGGATCTGTTCCCTCACCTCATCCGCTCTTCTGTAACGTTAAATTAAGAGATAAGAGATATGAAGGGTTCTTATTACGCGAGTCGGACTGACTCGGCCCCAAAACCAAATTGATTACTTCCAGTTCTGATCTTTCAACCTCCTTTCGTCTTATTTGGTTATTCGTCTGAATAATTTGCTCGATTTACCTATTTTTGCAATAGGTCTCGCGGCCCGAAGCCATCCTTATTTCCATTAAGTAATTAACATTTCCTTTTTTTCTCATTTTCGCTACCACGAAGCGTTGAAGTGTAACGTTATTCTGATATCCATGATCATATGTTCAATGGTTACCAAATGGCTGAGTCCAGTCTCCGTGATGTTGAGGGACCGGCCGGGTGATGTCCGATTTGACTGTGATCACTCGGGCAATCAACAAGGGATGAAACAAATTTCCGAAGACCTCACGTTTTTTTTTTTTTGGAATGCATAAAGTTATATAAGTCGCTGCTCGGTTGAGAAGTAAGAGAAACGAAAACTTCTTAAATATTTTCCCACATTCAGTAACATGTCTTGTCATTAGGGAGCACTTACCGATATCAAAAGCTTGCGAATGCTTAATTTCCAATTTAACGACAAAAGACGATCTCAGCTTGGAAAGGCACACTAAAAAACAATACTGAATCGAACCGCACGCTTTCCGCTGATATTTGATTGCCAGTAACTATCACTATACTTACGTGTATGCTTAGGATCCGGCTTGAGAAAGCTCTCTGGTGTGATGGAAGATAAAATGTTAAAATTCTATCATTGCATAGTGACCAGAAGAAGATATTTATCGTCTCTTGATGGTGATCATGAATTGTTCAAAACTGAATTGCGTCAAACAGGTCGCGAAGGGGGATTAAGTCTGACCTTACATTTTTTATTTGAAGTAATCCGAGAATCGCATTGTTTCAACAAAGGCTGAACATTTCATTGCCCTTGTAGGTAAAAGCAGCGACGAAAAGTTTCAACTATCATGATGTGCAGAACACAGTACAGATATTACTTGATAGTAATATTTCTCAAATTTGCTCCTTCAGATGATGACAGTGGCGATGTTAAGTAAGACGTCTTCTTTTAGAAAAGTGCTAATGCTCTTTTTTGTCTTCTAAGCTCGAGGAAACCAAAACCGACTTTTACAGATCAGATTCATAATTCTCTTAGAGTGATAATAACAAAATCTCAGTTAATCAGTTGACCTTTGAAAAGAAGTCACGTACTTCCCATTATACGTATGCAATTCCCTTGCACGTACACATTAGACAGCTAGAGGCCTGCTAAAAATCGTTACACCTAAGTTTTAACTCATAGAAGAAAACTAACGCTGCTAAAACACAGTGAATATTTTTTTATTTTGAGAGACATAATTTATATACGAGCTCAGTGAACATCATGTTTTAACAATTTCCGCGACACTTAACGTGAAGTCCTTGAACCAGCTAAAATAGTCTAATAAAATATAAAGTGATTACATAAATCACCAAGACGGTAATAGTGTTTGATGCAGGACACGAAAGCTAGTTCTCGCAAACGAGGGGTGAATTTATTGAATCTACCGCTAATTCCGCCTAATCTAATGACCAGAGAAAAATGTAACTCCTCAAACTCTAGGGTCTTGTTTGTTCAACAATAGAACTACGCTGAACACCGTGTTTATGTTTTGGGTTTAGCTACCATACTGAATACGCATGGAGTTTGATTGGTTCTTACTTATGATCAACTGGAAGACAGATGCATAGATGAACTCATTAGTTGACATTATTTTTGCTTCTTTATAATACATATTCCATCATTTACACACTTGGCTGCGCCTCGTGCGCCATTTGTTTGTTCCTACCACATTTTGACGTCATTTGCGATCTATTTGTTTAACAGACGCACAGCAACATGGAATCTATTTGATAAATATACGCACGACTGTGCGTGTAAACGGTCGAACCTTGATTATCCGAAGTTGTAAGGACAGGGTTGTTAGTCCGGATAATCGAAAGTCCGGATAATCGATAATGTGAATATAAGTGTCCGTAGATAATGGAAACAGCGACGCAAGTCCGGATAATGGAAAAATCCGGATAATAGAGGTCCAGCCCTCGAGGTTTCAAAACTTTCAAGTTTCTCGGTTCCAAATATGCGTTTGGACTCTTCCTTAGAACGATAAATATTATTTCAGGTGACCATACGGACTTTGTTTCAAAATTGTAACTTCACTTATGTTATCAACTTCCAGCCATAATTCGTATCGCTTTGGGATGAGCTTCGTTAACTTCAAAGTTACGTTTGGACTCTTCCTCATTACGATAAATATTATTTCAGGTGATAATATGAACTTTGTTTCAAAATCGTATAATTTTCAGAATTTTCAACGCAAAGCTACACAATTCTCCGGCTGTGTGAACAATAATTCAACGACAACAATTCAAGCATGATGAATCTATTCCGTGGGTCTTATACATCCAAGAAACTAGTTTTCCGCATCGTTTTTCGAACAGTAAATATAATTTTAAGTGTTGATATGTCCTCAAAGTATTTTGAATAGAAGACTTTGTGTTTAATCCTACAATGTTGAGAATTTTTCAAGGTAAAGCTGGAAATAAATTCAGGTAATCAACATTTCATGATCAGGTTTGGTAAATTTACTACACAGGTCTCGCACATGCAAGAAATTGGTAAGTTCTTCGGCAAATTTAGCATTTCTCTGAAAAAAGCCGAAGTTGGTCTCGATATTTCTATTGGTCGATTTTGCTTTCCTTTTCATTCATAAGTAGTAAGCGATTACCTAGTGAACCCGACACAATTCTAATAAAGCTATATTTTTTTGTACAAAAGTTATGTCTGCTAGGTTATAAAACAGTTTTCAGCTGTCCGTATATCGAGTAACGGATATGCTTGCGAAGTTTGGAGAGTACTCATGGAGCAACTTCTCTGACGGGCTCAACGTGATTACTCAAACTTTTCTTCTAACCGGCCTTGTCATATAAGTGCCAGTTGCCATTTTTGTAGCCTCGAACCGAACTACTCTAGTCACGAATAACATAAATGAAAGGTCATTTATGCAAGTCAAACTAACACAGGGAGCTATATTGCACCTCCGAGTGCTGTATTCAACCCTTTTTACCCCACGAGAACTTCAAATGATGTCAGTTGGAAGCTACGATCTTCCAGAAGAAGCCAAATTTGAAGATGAAAACGGCTTTGCTTTGTTTCTGTAACAAACAGAAAGGGCTTTGCAGTGATTGCTTCAATTGAGATTGAGTTGCGCTTCCTTTAACAAGGAGTAATATATATTTTATCACTTTCAAGAGCTACAAGGATACATAAAAATGGCTGCCTGTAAGGATCGAGAATCGTCCGTCAGCGACCATTCTGGTGAATTGCTCATATTTTGCTCAACGATACCCTTTGGTAAACTGTTTTCAAAAATCGAGTTTAAAAGTTCCGACGAGTGTTAATTTTTCAGAAATTTGCGAAAATTTGAAAACGCAGTTTAAGTGCGGTTTTCCGCCTGGCAAATTGTCCAAAATTCACTGCAAAACCCAAGCTCCGTTGAAGGCTTAAAATGAATTCAGTTAACACCAAACTTCACACGTTTTAAGAAAAAGTCTTCCCATTCATTTGTGTTATGTTAATTTTTTCGGTACACAGCTATATCGTGACTTTTTTTTTGTCCCTTAAGCAACAACCTCAAAAAGTGTTGTACATGGGGCGAAAAATAGGTAAAATTTAACGCGCTAAAAGTGTACCTGGTACATTATTTTTTAAATTCTTAACTAGATATTCGTAATAAAATGTCATTATTTAATACCTGAGTAAAATTTGAGGCTTTTAATCGGAACGCTTCCTTTTGAAAATACCACAAATGTTTGTGTCCTGAGCGAGCGAAGATATATGTTGTGTAAACAAACGCTATTCCCTGCCAGGTAGAAAAAGGTTTTGAAATCAACTTTCATTTTGGACATTTTTAGCTGTTATGCCACAAGATATTAGGTAAAATCAGAGAATCATACATTCAGAGTTGCGTGTGAGCAGAGAGAAAATAAAATCAGTTTCGAAAATGTACATACGGTTGTTACATCGATCACCACTATGCAAATTAGGACCTTAGCTGTAGGAAAACTATGATATCTCTTGCTCATTTTGTTGAATGACTCTTTTAACCATTTTTTTGAATTGCTCATATTTCGCCCAAAGAAACCTTTCAGTAAATCCTTTTCAAAAATCATGTTTTTAAGTTCCAGCGATTCTTAACTTTTCATAAATTTACGAAAATCTGAAAACGCGGTTTCAGGTTACCTGAGTTCAGGCTCCGCATGTCGCACAGTAAAAAATTAACTGCGAAAACCAAGCTCCGCTCAAGACTTAAAATGAAATCAATCAACACCAAACTTCACAAGTTGTAAGGAAAGCTATTCTTATTCAATTCTGGTGAGTAAATTTTTTTCGGGCACATCGATTTTGGGATTACTTAAGCCCTTGAAAGAACATCCTTACAGACCACGCAAAATGGCGTTGAAAAACGGGTGATATTTCGCGCGAAAAAAATGTAGCTGTTACCTGACACTTTGGATTTTTAACAATATATTCGTCAAACATTGCTATTTCCATTCACTGTGCAATTTTTGATGCTCTGAATCGCATTGCTTCCTTTCGAAAATGTCAGAAGTGTTCGTGACCTGAGCGAGCAAAATGATGCAAAGTGTGTAAACAAATAACTAGGTAATTTAACCATATTGAGTTGTTAACTATTCAAATTAAATTCGGTCTCCGTTGTAGTGACTTATAGCTTGTAAAATGTAAAGAGACAGGTCAAAAATTTTGCAAGATGTTTGATAAGGTTCTCCAAAACATTTTTGAGCTGAAAAATCTACAAGTGAAGTACACATTACATTACCATCTTCTCAAATTCAAGTAATGCAAAAGATACATTCGAAAGAAGCTACTTAAGACTTGATTCCACACTGATAATCTAAATACTTTTTATCTTTTACAATGAGAACTCATTTTCTGTAAGTATAAATACAAAGAAAGACGCCTTATGACCTTCAAAGTAATTTAATACATGGGAACAGGTCTTATTCTCCTGGTAATTATTAATGTCACGCAACGTAACGTAATTGGAAACGTTTTGTGGGTGCTTGAACATACACGCGTTAAAACCGCAACTGAAAGGACGACGTCGTTAAATTAGAGAAGGAAATCCCGCATTAAAACATGAGCGGATAGAAATGTAGGTTGAATACTCCCGCATCCATCAGTTTGCATATTTCGGCCACCAGATCAGTAAACTTCATTACTGACGTGAAGACCAGAAAAGAAAAGTGAGGGTGAATACTGGCATGATTAAAAAAAAAACAAAACAAAACAAAACAAAACGCAACAACTTCTGATCCGGCCTACGTGAATTTTAAAAAATAAGATAACCACTAACTAATGATTAGGAACGATACGCCGTTCATTGGTTTCTTCCTCACTTTCCTATTCTGCTAAACAAAAGAGAAGGTCAGCATCATGATGACTTTTGGCGAGTACATTTGCTGACAATCTCTTTCAGTAGAGCCAAGTACGGGGCCTTTTTACGAATGGGCTTTGATGGTATATTGAGGCCAAGATCTTCACCCATGTGCTGCAACATGGGTAGCCTCAAGAGTTTCAAAGAGTCCTTTAGCGCCACTTCACAAAGATCGTACTGATCGTAGATCAGGGGATGGTCAAGTTGTATTGACGTGTCAGTCTCCTTTGCCTCGCTAAAATTACTCTCCTCCTGAGCTTCTCGGATATCAGCGTCATCAGCATCTCACTGGCGTACTAACGCACTCTGTCTTGAGAAGAAAGAGGTGATCTGGGTAGTTGTGAAGAATTCGGATGACTGGAAAAGTCGTGCACCATCGGTGCCCCGGGCACGCCGCATATCTCGAGCAACTACCTCAGCGTCAAGCTTGTGGCCTGTCGTCTGCCCTATTCGAAATTTAGACGGAAGGTACGACTTTTGTTTTTCGTTGAATCTGTAAGCCGTCTTTATTACTCTGAGAGCCCAGCCTTCTTTCAGAGAAACACGAGAATCTTCCTTTCCCACAGTATACTGGGTATACTGACGCAATATCCTTTGCCCTTTGTAGTAAATCTGAGATTGAAGTGTAAAAATGTTATCGTGTGGTTATCAGACCTTGAGTGAAGTTTTTGTGTTTTTCAGTCTTTGTTATATTTATGACACCCATTTAGGGTCTCGTGTGGTGCGTGTTTGCTGGGATCGGACGTCGGTTATGATAAATAGAAATAATTCGCATTGGTACACAGAAATGCTTGTATAGAATGCTGTTCTCCCCCTGTATTCTCAGGAATTATTGATCAATATATACATATTATCTCCATATATATGAAAAACAACCATTGAATTGTTTAAGAGTCATTCAACAAACTGAGCAAGAGATATCATAGTTTTCCTACAGCTGAGGTCGTAATTTGCATAATGGTGATGATGTAATAATCGTATGTACATTTTTGACACTGATTTTATTTTCTCTTTGCTCTCACGCAACTCTGAATGTATGATTTCCCTTTTGCCCAACATCTTGTGGCATACCAGCCAAAATTTCCAAACTGAAAGTTGATTTCAAAACCTTTTTCTACCCGGCAGGGAATAATTAGATTAGCGTTTGTTTACACAACACATATCTTCTGCTCGCTCAGGACACAAATTTTCGTGGTATTTCCAAAAGGAGGCGTTCCGATTCAAAGCACCAAATTTTACTCAGGTATTGAATAAGGACATTTTATTACGAATATCTAGTTAAAAAGTTAAAACATAATATACCAGGTATACTTTTATCGCATTAAATTTTACCTATTTTTCGCTCCATGTTCAGCACTTTTTGAGGGTGTTGCTTAAGGGACAAAAAAAAATCACAACATAGCTGTGTACGGAAAAAATTAACATCACACAAATGAATGGGAAGACTTTTTCTTAACACATGCAAAGTTTGTTGTTGACTGAATTCATTTTAAGCCTTCAACGGAGCTTTGGTTTTGCAGTTAATTTTGGACAATTTGCTAGGCGGAAAACCGCACTTAAACCGCGTTTTAAATTTTCGCAAATTTCTGAAAAATTAATACTCGTCGGAAAGTTTAAACTTGATTTTTGAAAACAGTTTACCAAAGGGTATCGTTGGGCAAAATATGAGCAATTCACCAAAATGGTCGCTGACGGACGATTCTCGATCCTAACAGGCAGCCATTCATAATATGTCATATGTCGTTAAGTGGCATGATAATAATAATAATAATAATAATAATAATAATAATAATAATAAGTGGCATGATAATAATAATAATCATAATAAAAAAGTGGGTTTCATTGAAAATGCTTTCGTGTAAAACAAATAGAGCTGTTTGGGAAATTAAACTAGCAGTTGTAGTAACAGGTACAAGCAAACGTACAAAAGACAAGTAATGGAGATCTACAATCGATTAATATCAATAAAGACTTAATTCAAGATAAATTGTAAATAAACCAATCATGTTGGACGGTCTCAAATACAAGCAAATCACAATTTCTTCGATTTCCACTCCCTTTGTAAATATCACCATTATATGAGCTTATAAGTCAGGCGTTATTCTGTTCATGAGAGATAACTTGTTGATAAAACTGCAACTATATGAAATGAACAAATGTTTTCATATTTTAATTTGGATATATCAACAAAGTTGAAATGGTAAATTGGCAACCGTAACGATTACAAAAGCTGACGTTTCGAGCGTTACGGACACCCGTTCTTAAAGGCACAGAAAATCAGAAAGGTGGAATGGCGAAAAATCAGTCTAGAAAAGTAAAATTCTCAACCAAGCGAATGATTTCCAAAATGAAAAGGCACCGCACGTCGACGCAAAGTGAGTGTGAATATTTTCACAACTCAATAATTACGTGTATCGCTTCATGCTAATAACACTTAAAAATCCAACCAGTCTTCAGACTCGCTGGAAAATTATCTTACAGAACTAATCTCCTGCTTTGTCTGGATAACTATCGCTGTTTTTGACAATTCTGAAGGCGAGGGCGACTGACGAACCACGATCGTATTTCGTAACTGGACGGCCAGCTAAAGTCAGCAAACAGCACAAAACTCCAAACAAAATGACTCCGCCTGTACCGCTATTTGTTAAGACGTGGTTTTAGTATTAAGAACCCATTCAAAGGATCAACCATAATAAACAAGGAGAAGTATCATGGATATTTTCCGACTTAAAACCATGCAAAAGGCTGATGTTTTCATCGAACTCAGTCCACAAACACATGGAAGCACTTGGCAGCCTAATGTTGATGACCACTGACCACTGTGACGTTACCAAAACGTATTGCCGCGGTGTCCTATTGGGCAAGTTATACCATAACGTGGTCCGCTACTGGAGAAGCCATGTCTTAAACAGTTGGTTTCGGCAAGGCCAGTTTTCCCTAGGACTTTCTCAGGTTGTAATTAGAGTAGCCATGAGCGAAAAGACGTTGGTGAGAGAGAGACACGCCTACCTCGCTAGGGTCGGGCCGTTTTGTAATAATATGCCATCAATAGAAAGTGTGTCATCTTATATTAACACCTTCAGAAGTAAGACTTACACGATTAATTCAACAGTGCGGTAGGACGGAGAGACGTCCAAGAAACCATCAAGTTCTAGACTAAAAAAAAAAAACGTTCTAAATACTTGGAGAGATCAAACCGTTAGTCGTTACTGGTGATATAAACTACAACTACCTGGTGCCATCGGACCACAAAGAAATTAAATCGATCTTCGCCTCTTTTGGACTAAAACGGCTTATTTCAACCCCCACGAGAATTACACGCGAATCCAAGACCCTGATTGACATTATTTGCAGTAATGAACCCGAGAAAATTTATTCTGTGAAAGCTATCTCGGCTGGTTTGAGTGACCATGAATTGATCTGCTGTTCTCGCAAAGCAAACAACGTGAAAAAGCATCCCAGAATCATCACCTGCCGAAATTTTGCAAATTACGATCAGAAGTTATTTTGCGAAGAACTTGAATCCATGAACTTTAACCAAGTCTTTGCATCGTCATGTGTTAACAATGCTTGCAGTCTATTAAAGAAAATTTTGCAGGAATGTATCGATAAACATGCGCCGCTCCTTGAAAAGAAGGTTAAAGGGCGACTCTGTCCGTGGTTAACTCAAGAGGTCAAACGGGAAATGAACTTCAGGGATGGTTTACTCAGGAAAGCTCGCAGGACCAACTGCGAACATGACTGGTCTACGTACAAACGTCAGCGTAACAGAGTGACAGGCCTTATTAAAAGATGTAAGAGTAAATATCATCAAGGTATTCTCAGAGACAGTGCTGACTCTACTGATAAATTTTGGTCTGCCATTAAAAAGCTATACCCTACGAAGTTAGCCTCAGAGCAAGGATCAGTTTTTCAAATAAACGGAACGAAGACAACTGATAAGAAATCCATCGCTGAGAGTTTCTGCGACTACTTTACTAGTGTTGCTATAAAACTGAAAAAGAAGTCGTTTCTGCTTCGTGACCTTGTTTGGAGCAACCCTAGCGGAATGACACTCCCACAAGTAAAAGAGAAATTCCTTTTTAGAGCTGTGAAAGAAGAAGAGATTCTTACCGAGCTGAAAAAACTTAAACGGAAGAAAGCGACTGGTTTAGATAATCTCCCTCCTGGATTACTTAAAGATGCAGCAGGAGTCATCGCAAAGCCTTTAACATTTATAATTAACTCATCCCTTGCAACAGGAGTAGTCCCTACTGAATGGAAAATGGCCAAGGTGATTCCCATCTTTAAGTCTGGTTCCATGGCAGAAATTGACAACTATAGACCAATATCGATTCTCCCTACTATGTTAAAGATTTTAGACAAAACGGTGCACAAACAATTAATGAAATATCTCGAATTCAACGGTTTTCTCTCTGAACATCAGTTTGGATTTCGCCGCAATCGCTCGACGGAATTAGCAGTAACTCTCTTTACAGACCTTATCCGGAAGGAAGCGGACGGAGGTAAAGCTACAGGAGCGTTCTTTATTGACTTATCTAAAGCGTTTGACACCATCAACCATTCCGTTTTGTCAGAAAAACTGTCTCGGTATGGAATACAGGATAATGAACTGAACTGGTTTACGGACTATTTATTCCTCCGAAACCGGATCACTCAATTTAAGGGAGTATTGTCCGAACCTAACCCTGTTTTCACAGGTGTTCCCCAAGGAAGAATTCTCGGGCCGTTATTGTTTTTGATTCATTTTAACGATGTCCACAAGCCGCTCCGTTATTCTAAGATTATCACTTAGGCAGATGACTCAGTAATTTTCACATCCTCGAAAGACTTGGATATTATTCAACACAATCTCAGCGAAGACAATCTCAGGAAGCCTTGCCTCGTGGTTTCGAGATAACGAACTTATCATTAATCTCAAATAAGGAAAAACTGAAGTAATGCTATTCGGAACAGCTAAAAGATTAAGTGGTTTTGATGGTAAAGAACTAAACCTCTCAGTAAATGGATCTCGCATCGACACAACTACAAATTACAAGTACCTAGGTGTCTATCTGGACCCTACATTGAAACTTGACAAGCACTTTTAGAAAAAATACAAGAAACCTGCAGGAAGAGTGAATTTATTGCGACGAATCCGTTTTAACACGGACACCTTAAGCGCTGAACGAATCTACAGAGCAATGATAATGCCCATATTCACCTATTGCGGTCAAATTACGCTTGGTTGGTCAGAGACACGAAGGTGCCAAATAAGAAACCTGGGACAACGTACTCACAGGATTATTCTGAAAAACTCAAAATGTCTAAACTGTGAACTCCGTCTACCCACAACTGAAAATTTTTTAAAGAAAAAGGCTTGTTTATTTGTTTTTGATTGCCTAAAAGGCAATGTTTGTAGTCCTTTCAAAGAATATTTTAAATTGTTAACCCACGATTTAATACGAGGAACAGAGGGACCACCGTTGCTCTGCCGAAAGTGAGACTTGACTTTGCTCGGAAAAGTTTTTATTTTTTAGGAGCTTCAGCTTTTAATTGTTTACCTTTAAAAATCAAGCAAATTAGCAGTAGGGTACCATTTAGCGAGTCTTTACTAAAGAGATCAATTTTTTGCATAGGGCATTTAATTAGGTGCGTAGTCATTCTTATCTTATTCTAGTTTTCATCCTTATATCATGTTATTTAGACAGGACCCCATTGATAACAGTGCTCTTGCCCTGAAGGGTTATCCTGTATAAATATTCGTTATTATCATTATTATTATTATTATTATTACTATTTTTATTATTATTATTATTATTATTATTATTATTATCAGCATTATTATTATTAGTCCCAGACAAACTCTCAAGGAAGTCAAAAAATTGATTTGCAAGGGGTCTGTGAAGATTCTGGACCCCTCATTGGAGGGTCTCAATGGGATCCACCGTCAACCGTCGAAAGGCCAAAATATTACCTGTCAACCGTCAAAAACGCAATATTTTTTACCGTCAGCTGTCAAGTGAACAAACCAGTGTTAGCTGTCAAATGTCTCAGATATCCTTAAGTAAGAGCTAAACGAGGGCCTTAATTGGGGTCAAGTTCTGTTGTTTATAAAGAAAAGTTTTGATGTATCACAAAAACACATTTACATAAGTCCTATAACTTCTAGTCGCGAATAAAATTGGTTGGCGATAAAACTGACCTCCGGTGTGGAAACACTTCCTGTGTAGTACATATATCTTATTAACCAAGTGCTAGGGCCGTACTGGGAGAATATCGGCCCGAGGTCTTGACAGTACGGGCCGAGCGTAGCGAGGACCGTACAAAAAAGACCGAGGGCATTCCAGTACGGTCCCGAGCAAGCTTGGTTAATAAGAGAATTAATATACGACTGAAGTTCAAAGGGACACAAGTGCGGTATCATTCGGGACTATTCGGGACAGTGCTCGGTCCAATACTGAGAGAATATTGACCGGCAATAGAGCATTTTGATTAGTTGATTTTAGTTATTGGCCCTCTGACTGCCCGAGTCGTGTAATAAAACGTCAGTCATTTATTCATAAAAGGTGTTATAAATTAAGAGCTTTTTACAAACGCGTCATTATGAAAAATTACAGCCAAATGCGGACGTTTAGTTCGTTTTATAAGCGACATTCCAAAAAATTAACCGTCAAATGACCTGAGATTTAACTGTCAACCGTCAACCGTCAACGTGACCCCACTGAGGTACCCTCATAAGCCTGACGTTCATTCACATCGCTAGACAACTCAAATCTTATGTGCTCCGCAGCTCTTGCCCCGGTGGTAATGGAGACTACTCTAAGGCCATTACGTTATTACAAGACAACCTAGAGTGCATTAGAAAAAACGCCTTCATACGGAAGGAAAAAAAGAGGAACCCTTGTCTGCTCTCTGCCATCAAAACCAAATCACCAACTCTGGTATGAAGCACGCAGGAAGCTCGAAGAGCATGAGAGTTGTGTAATAGTTGCTAAAGACGTAGCCGTGAATAACTATAACTTCATAAGCGGGGGCCATAATAATTTTTATCAATAAGTGTAGAATGAAATAAATTTTTGATCTACTATAGATAGTTTTTAAATGTGAGAATTCAATCACATGCCTTTCTGCTGGCAGAACGTTGGAGGAAAAGAAATCGGATCTAATGGGAAAATGGGCTAACTTTAACTTGTTACTATAATAATGGCTATCATTATTAATATGCTCGCTGCTGTGCTTGTTTGTCTTGCGACAATGACTCTTCAAATAAATCATACATGTTTAAACCTAGAGCCAGAACAGACCTACAGAACCTAGGATATATGTTAATAGATGCCGTTTTACAGACTTGTTGGTTTGGTTCACAAAGTTAATAACACGGTCCTTGTACCAGGTATTCCCCTTTCAGGTCTCTGGATGCATATCACTGCTAAGATCTGATTCCGGTTTCTTCATATCAAAAACAAAATCATTCTAAAACTTACACTCAAGAACTCTTAGAAATTAGCACGCTGCAATAGCTACGTACAAGAATAAAATGATAACTATAATTTGCATTGGGTTATTCCCGGTATTGTAATCGTTTTTATCACAAGCACCGAAAGATAATAATGACACATTCTTGAATTTGCTGTTATTGCAAATTCCTTATGATGTAATGGCAAATGTCATCAAGTTCAACCAGCCAGTGTCTTTTATGCTATTTCTTTACAACAGCAAATCTTCGCTGAGTTTTATTGCCTGAATCTGGTTCAGTCTCCTTCTCGGTTCCTGTTTTGTGAAGAGAAATAAAAAGAACATCGAATATTTCAGGATTACAATAGGTTTCAAGAGCCTTGCTTCGAGGGATCGTGTTTTTTCTTTCTCAAAGATGTTTCTACCATCTCATGTCTAAACTAAACAGTGCTAGAATATAAAGTTAAAAAAGAAAGAAAATTAATTTGGTAAGCATTAGTGCTACGTGAGCGAGAATCTGGACTGCTCTGATGCGCCTCCATTACATGTTCAAGTTATGGCAAGTTGACCTCAAATGCAGTTAATAATAACAGTGTTGATACCCAGGCAAGTTTCAGTGGACGGTGTATCACAAGACAGCGATATTTCAGTGATAAATGTATCTACTCTATTTAGCAAATATTTAACAAAACTATTCTATTTCTTTTGCAATCTCTTCAGGAAGCGAGCTTTGTATTCTCTTCTGATTGATGCTAATTGCATTTGGGTTGGAATTTTTGCATGTTTGAACTCACTATCTAAAAAATGACCGTTCTGGGAACGGTATTCATCCTAGTAAAGACTTGATTACAATGTTATAACTTCTGTTCCTCAAATCGCACCTATAAGCGTCACCACGCGCATAGAGAAGGCGAGCTTAGCGTCCTATTTACTGGAGGCTCCTGGGTCTTTGTATAGTGTCGACTTTTTACTACATTTCGATCGATTCGCAGCCTTTGGCCCAAGCGGGGCTGACTTTTAAGCATTAAGTTTCCTGGTCAACGACCCGCCTAGAGTGATACCTCGATTCTAATTGGTTTACGTCGCTGCAAGCGTTAAAATACTAGCCACACTCCTGATATTTGAGCCTTCTTTTTAAAATTCCCTAAAGTTAATCCATCAGTCTTCAATTACGTGCACACTGAAACTCGTCATATGTCACCTAACAAACTGCATCTCACCTTCTATCCCACAGACCATTTGATGAACTTGAAAAATGATCATTAGCAGCAGACTAAGAGCAGCGAGTGAGCTGGGAACGAATGAGAACACATGTCGCACGTAATTCCCGCACTCTTGGCAATCAGCAGACGCGCTAGAACAAAAATATTTTATTACAATATTTTATGCTAAGAAAAATCACTATGATGAGGATTCACCCTTTCTTTTAAATTAGTGTGAGCACAAGTATATTATCCAATTAGAAATCTATCACTGAGGAGTGACATCTACGTTTCATGTCCATTTAATTTGTTTTGATGAATTGATGCGAACATTACTTTGATTTCATCGTTTTTGGGGCACTAAATCTTACGATTTCGCCATCATGCACCATAGAGTAGAACTAGACCTAAGAGGAAACTAGCTCTTCCTGATAAACAAATACACCGACTATCAAGACGAAGATTTAAATAAAGATGTCTTATTTATATCGTTTGATCAAGCAATAATTTCTAGTTATGACATTGTTCACTGGATGCTGGTAGAATTGACTGTTTGAACAGTATAGAATAAGGACCAGAGAAATAAAAGGACACAGGATTACAGGAGAAGGAGTAGAAGAAAAAGACTGAAAACAATACCATTGTAGAACAAGATGGAAAAAAAGCAAAGAGAAGAATAAATACAACAACAGCAATAACAATCAAAGAGAGGTAAGACAAATGAAAAGGGAAGAAGAAACAAAAGAAAAATTAAAGAAACAAACATAAATAGACAAAGAAGATACTGTGATTAGTATAATCATTATGAAAAAGGTCTAGAGTTACCTTCCTTTAGGAAATAAAGCTTGTATCACGATATATAGAGTTCCTGACATCAGGTTGGCGAAGGTTCCTATGACAGAAAATACCAAACCAGAGCTGGCCTGCAGGGAAATGAAAGATGTTATTGTTCTATAGTCCCTATAAACGGGGACAAATCTGTAATAAACTCGCTATGGGTAGTGTGTTTCTTTGAACTTAGTATTTAACAATTATTCGCCGAAGGCGAAGTGAATATCGTCGAATAATCCCCGAGACGAAGTCGAGGGGATTATTCGACAATATTCACCGAACCTGAGGCGAATGATTGTTTTAGTATAATTTCAGAGCTGATCAACAGAGAAATCTCTAAAATCATAACATTTTAGTAACATTTATTAACATTTTAGTTGAACATTTTATATAAACCGCGCGGAGCGGTTTATATAGCGTCATATAAGGAACCGCTCGACCAATCAGATTGCTGGAAACTCTTTGCTCAGATCTGAAATTATACTAAAATTGTATAATTCGATTTTTATACTTATCAAAAGGTAAGAGAAGATTTCATTGATAAACGAAACAAAGCGCCCTCCAACATACTTTGTTGTCTCCAATGAGTTCAGTTGCAAAGCCAAGAGCATTCACAAACATGGCGGAGGAACCAAATCCCAGTAGAATAACGGCTGGATAAGTCAAAACTCTGGTCGACTGAGTAATATGTGCAAACCACACACACGATCCAATCACTGTTAGAACAGCCACAGTGAATGTCCACTGAAATAAGATGAAGAGCTTTAGAAGAGGCCCCGACTAGTATGAATCAATTCGTGTCAGAACATACTGAAAGTGGTGACATCTTCATTTGGTGATCCACATCCAATATTGCCTAGAATCATTGATTTTCTTTACCGTGTATAGCCTTCGTTATGCACAGAAATTGAATTGAAGCCGGAAGGCTTATTGTGTACAATATTCTGGACTAGTTAGTTACCTTGTTTCCCGCTTTTCTCGAGAGCCTTCTCGAGATTTCAGTAGACAATGAGGCACTCACTAACGCTATTAATGGTATATTGGCAATCGCCTCCTACAAAAAAAGCACATAATTATGCTGTAAAAATAATTATGTTGTAAAAATGTCAAGCCTTAACAGGGTTTTAACCAGATTGTCTCATTGTCATGAGCGGACAATCTATCAAGTCTTATCGGATAAACCAATCGACAATTTATGTTTAACGGGATCCGTGAGGCATAATTTCCTCAGATAAACGAGGTACATTTTTTTAAAAGTAGAACCTTAAAACGTTTAAAAACATCAAGGAGCTTTCTTGGCATTTAATATTTCCTACTCCAACTAAATGTGGAGCATTATAAGGTGAATTTTTTTTCTAGGAGCTTTGTTTGAAAAAAGATTCGGAATTATTAACTCGCAGGAAAGTCTAAACAGTTATTCACATTAAGTACCCCGTCTTCAACTCTCTGAAATTTTTCATGATTTACCAAATGGTCGTTCTTTCTATCCGTCTATCTGTCTCTCTTTCCCTCTGCCTGTTTGTCTCTTCCACCTAATTATTGCAAAGCTGACGGATTGACAGGGAAAGGAGAAAGGAAAGCAAGGAAACGAAGGTAGGTGTGTTACAAGATAATTGGTTAACCATTGCAGAACGTCAAGTATGACTTTCAGTATTCAAACTTTCAAACCCAGAAAATAATTGACAAATTTCACTCACGTTTTCAAATTTCAGTTCGTCGGTAAGGAGCAGGGGCAAGTAGGAGAAAAGCACACTTTGTAAACTCTTTGAACACGAGTAAATAATTGCAACCTGAAAAGAAAAGAATCAGCCACATTTTTAAAAGACACAATACGCGTTTCTGTTACTAATATTCTTAAGAACTGCAAAGTACACACGACAGCCAATATAACGAAAGAGCAGGAGAATGCGCTACAAAACCTGAGAAAGGATGAGACTGTGAAGATCCTTCCAGCCGATAAAGGAAGATCCATAGTTGTGATGGATAGTGATGAGACAAAGAGAAAGTAGCCGTTTTATTAAACGACACCAAAACCTACCTGAAATTGACCGATAAGAGATTGAAACCCACAACAAGTGTTGAAAAAGATCTTAACAAAATCCTCCTATCAAAAACGAGAATAACGGCACAGCACCGCGAATTGGCCCAAGTTTATACAGAAAACTACACTGCGGTAATTCAACGCCAGCGTCTTTTTACGGTCTTCCGAAAGTTCATAAACCTGGAAGGCCATTGCGACCCATCACTAGCAGTATCGGTAGCCCGACACATGCGGTCTCCAAATATCTAGTTTCAGTCCTGTCACCTCTGAGAAAGAAAACCTACACAGTCCAAAACAGTTCCGTTTTCACGCAACAAATAAAAAAAGCTTTCCATCTCCAGCGATGAAGTCATGATCTCCTTCGACGTGAAGTCCCTGTTCACCTCCATACCTGTGGACTTAGCCCTCACGATAACCAAGGAGAGACTACAACGAGACCAGAATCTAGCAGAACGTACCAATCTTTCTGTTGACAACGTTTTGAGACTCAGTTCAGAATTTGTCCTCAACCACAATTAATTTAAATATGATGGCGACCACTACAAACAGATTTTTGGATGCGCAATGGGTTCTCCCATTAGTCTTGTTTTAGCCGACCTGATTATGGAAGAAATTGAGGAAACGACGATCTCCACGTTCCCGTGCCCTCCCAAATGGTGGTTTAGGTATGTTGACGATAGTCACTCTTGTATCAAAAAGGATCAAGTCGACAATTTCCACAAACAATTGAACTCAATTAACCCGAACATACAGTTTACTTTAGAATTAGAAAACACCAACGGACAAGGCTTGCCTTTTTTAGACACCATAACAAGTAAACTCGGCACAAAAATTCAGGTAGATGTTTACAGAAAACCGACACATAACGACCCTTATCTCGATTTCTTTTCCTGTCATCCTATGTGGCATAAAAGATCCGTTGTCAACACCTTACTGAAAAGAGCAAACAACATTCCATCTACCAATAAAGGCAGACGGGAAGAAATACAACGAGTAAAGGCCGTTCTGCGAGATAACAATTATCCATTGCCTTTTGTACAGAACTGTGAGAGAGTGTTATTTAAACAACCCGCCCAGACCAACTTCAATGGCTTTGTAGTGCTGCCGTATGTACAGGGTGTTTCCGAGAAAATAAGTCGCATATTGAAACAAGAAAAGGTCAAAGTAGCCTACAGACCCCAACAAACAGTCAACAGCCTTCTTCCACGCTCCAAGGAGCTAGGCGAACCTGACCGCCAGAAGTCAGGCATGGTGTACAAAATCAATTGCACACAGTGTAATTTTAAGTACTATGGCCAAACAGAACGATCATTAAAGACCAGAATTGCGGAGCACAAAAAGGCAGTTGCAGGTTTTGACTTAAACTCCAAAGTCGCAAGCCATGTCCACCTTTTCGACCAAAACATGGATTTCATAAACGTCAGGGTCGTTCGTTTCGAAACTAATTACCACGAGAGACTTTTCCTTGAAGCCTGGTACTCTACTTTGGATCCGAATGCGGGGAACGATCACATCGTACTTCCAGAAGCCTATAAAGACCTCGCGCGAGCATCAAATACATAGTTACGCGCGCAAGCTTCGCGTCACGTTTTTAACTTTAAATAGCGTATGATAACGATCTTCAGTTTTCATATCACTGATGAAGGCTTAAGCATTAGCCGAAACGTCTGTTTCAGAAATAACAACAGTCAGAGGCAACCAATTTCTATAAAACTCATGACATATCCTGACTACACTTTTTCCATTTTTAAACATCTTTAAAAGTTCACACCAATCTGTTCAAGAAATTTTGTTTCACTACTGGCAACAATAAACATGTTTTATTTACAGGCCGAGAGGTCCCTATACGGAGAAATGTACCCGAGATCTTGAATAAAGCCCTCGGCCTGCAATCTCGGGTGGTTTTCAAAACAGAAGGCACAGTCTCCCAATGCGCACAAAGAACCCGAATAATTTGGGGCGGCAGTATTGGAAAGATCCTCCATGAACTAAACAATTATTTAGCGGCCAAGATGGCAGAATACGTCTCACTTTTCAACTTCGTCGAATACAAAAAAACTGAAGTACTGTGGACCCCGGCCCTATCAAAATACCTCTGTTAACAGGCAGTGCACCCAAAATCATAAAAAAACGGTTGAAAACCAGAAACTGCTTAGGCTGTCGCAATTGTTATCCTCGCAAATGCATTGGCAATGGAAATGGCAACATCAACGACAATGACAATGGCAATAGCAATAGCAATGGCGGTGGCAGTGGCATTGGCAACGGAAATGGCAACAGCAGTGATAATAACGGCGGCAATGGCAGTGGCAATGGTGATGGCAATGGCAATGGCAATGGCAATGACAATGGCAGAGGCAATAGCAACGGCAATGGCAAGAGCATTGGCGATGGTAATGGTAAACGCAATGGCTATGGTAACGGAAATCACAATGGTAATGGCAATGGTAAAGGTAAAGAAAAAAGCTATAGTTTTTCTTGTCAAAAACCTCTCTTTATATATTTAAAGTCACCTTGTACAAATGAGGATCCTTGAACCAGGCTATCACTGTCTTTGGCTTCGGTGGAGGATTGGGTACAACATCAGAAGCAACAGATAGTAGAACTTTTCCATCATCTTGACTAACATCCAAGGAATGTTGGCCGAGCTGTGTTTCATTTGCATCAGATCCTTCATTGTCATCTATAGGTTTGTTATTATTTTTCTTAGAATCGATTTCTTCCTCAGAATCTTCTTGCTTTGTCATCAGTCTATCAAAGATGCTCATCATAAGGCTTTTTTTTCGTTCTGTTGGTAATGTCTTAACAAACGTCAAGTCTTCCCCACTTGTGACTGCCATGGGGGTAACAGCCATGTTCAGTGGTGAATCCAGAACCTCTTTTTCTGTGGTCGTACTTTCATCGGGTTCATCAGTTTTATTTCCTTCTAATATTGCTTCAAGAAAATGGTCAAAGAAACTGGTTTTTCTCGCAGGGCTTGTTTTTTCTTCACCTGATTGCTGGTTGGTTAATTTATCGTTCTGCGATGATCGCAGACTGTGGACGAATCTGTCTCGGATATTTTTCTTTCGTTGCTGATCTATGTGAAAATACAAAATGAGAACGAGTTCTTTGTAAACACTTACACCTAAACTTAGAAACTATCGCATAGCTGCTAAAAAGTTGTAAAATTAAGAAGAAAGTAAGAAAATATGAACAAAAGTTTTGGAAAACAAAACAGGTGAAGTTGGTGCATGGCCTTGTAAATGATGGATAAAAACTTACATCCTTCAAAATACAGGACTGATTGTAAAATCCCAGGTGTTGGCATGAAGGAAGTTTTTCTCTACGAGAGATACACCAATACAAAGCAGTACACCAATACAAAATATTAATATGAAAAAACTAACCAGCAAAGAACACAGCGTAAATATTTAAAATATTCTTAGTTCCCCGAAGTGCACATTTCTCTCAATACTTGTGTATTCGTTGATGTCCACCTAGGGTGTTTGCTAGCATTTTACTCGAACCAGCCAAAAAGAGGCCCAGGGAATAAGGCTTGGAGACAATGAGTTGTCATGATAATCTATCTAGATCTAACTCCTCCAATAAGAATGTTATAAACCTATCAAACTGGATACAACATCTAGCTGCAAATAAATACTTCGAAAAATCTAAAACTTAAAAGGAAAACCGGAGAAACTTTTTACTAAATTCAACTTCATTTCCAGAGTGGATTTTGGAGTACCTTCTCTGAGTATTTTTTCTTTAAGTAGTTTCAAATTTTGAATTACTTTTGATCATTGAAGTGGTAATTGATCATATGATTAAACTTAAAAGGAATTGATCAGTATTTAATAATTGCAAATAACTTTAGGTTGGATTTATCGGGAAAAGTAAGTTTCTTTTAGCTGCTGCTCCTTTTTTACCAAAATTTACCACATAATCTGTAATTGAATTGGACAGCTTCCTCTCCTCTGGTGAATTGTGTGGAGGTTCTTTGGTTCCAACATGGAAAATACCAGAGCATACCAGTCCTACTCCTGTCAGGGTGAGAGCTATCAACTGTAGATGAACAGACAAAAGAGCTTCAGTTAAGGCTGATCGGTGGTAGACATTTATAATATCTATTCCTAAGTTTAACTCGAATACAGTATTTGAAATGAATAACGTTACTGTGGTAAAGTAAACATTATAACATAACCAAACTAAAGCGCGCCCTCTGATTGGTCAATTCAGCGTCCCCCATTTGCCCATGGGTGTACGCTGCTGACGTGAGCAAATGCAAAGACTATTTTTCCGCGCGCGCTTGTTTTTTGTGGTCACGTAAGATTTGTTAAATAAAAGGGAACCCTTTAGCTACAATGTGTTAATGTTATGTTATAAAACAAATGGTAAACACCACAGCGTACACTATTGAGTTATGGATGCACTTGGGAGGTTTGCTAAGCACTCAAGAAGCTAGAGTCGCTCTCGGCTATCGCCTCGAGCGACTCTTACGCTTCTTTCGTGCTTAGCAACCTCCCGCGTGTATCCATAACTCAAGAGTGTACGCTGTGGTGTTTACCATTTGTTAAATAGCGCGCGCTAATGTGACACTTGGAAAATGAATCTGTTCGAAGAAAAATTACAGTTATGTTTCATCTGAGCTTTCAGCTTAGGTTGCAAGTGGCCTATGTACACCGCTTCCTTTAATTTGAAGCAATAAGTGTTCTTGGTTGAGTCTATAATCTTAAAAATCCTCGGTTGAACATTTTTTCTTACAACTAAGGAAAGAATACATGTGCTTGTCAACATGAGAGTTTTTCTCCAATGGCAGATTTTCCTTAACCCTAGTGGAAAAATAATGATATTTCTCATCAATGTAACGGAAATTACATCCCGTACAAGTAAACTGATAAGTAGCTAGGGATTTTTTAAGGCATCTGAAGTTGGACCTTTAAGGCTAAATTAGCTCTTAATTTTGGAAGGGGTGAAGACAATCCTTATGTCAAGATCCTTGCAAAAAATTGTTGATAACCGTGCTTCGACGTTAGCATAGTCACCTAGGATAGGAAGTTTGAAACACTTAGTGTTATAAATTACACTCAGTGCTCTGCACAGAGTGTACACCTCCAGCTCGAGGTTAATGTGAGGCAAATCTGTTTTTAAATATTCACATGGTTTTGTCAATGATATTAGGTAAGGATTTGCGTTGACTAGTTTTAGAAAGGTTTTTTAAAATATTGTTCCATTTGGGTTGTACCATTTATCTTCAAAATTCCAAACGACTAAATGAGACCTATATTACATTTGAACTGAATAAGACTAAAGAAATTTAAGAGCCCTGAGTATGTGCTTTTGTTGTAAATAGAACACAAAATTTTCCCGCGTTGTTCAGCAAAACATCTGACATGAATGGAAGTCTCCCATTAACCTGTGTTTAGAAAGTAAACTTAATATTGGGATGTCTGGTGTTGAGGTAACGTAAACATTTTAATGCATACTGTTCGTTGTATGATAAATAAAACGTGTCATTCACATATCTGCGATAAAATAGAACATTAGAGTATTTAAATTCTTTAACCATAGGTTCTCATAATACTCCATGAATAAAGTAGCAAGTATAAATAGCTGCCAATGGCGATCCCATCGCGACGCCCTCACATTGATCGTAAGAAGATCCATAAGACAAAACATGAGTTTGTAAAGTTGTAAAGTTAAATAATTCCTTAAGGCTAGTCTCATTTATTGGGATAATTTGGATATATCAACAAAGTTGAAATGGTAAATTGGCCACCGTAATGATTACAAAAGCTGACGTTTCGAGCGTTAGCCCTTCGTCGGAGCGAATAGAGGAATTGTGGGTTGTGTGTGCTTTTAAAGGCAGAAAATGGAGCTACGTTATTGGTGGGTGCATGGCAACGAGAAAAACATGAATAAATTAGTGGAATGAAAAGCACACATTTATTGGGAATTTGGGATTTTGTTTGAAATAAATGTATGTTTCAAGCGGAATTTTGGACATGAACCCATCTACAACAAGCACATTGCGTTGATCCTCTATGATGCTCTGCTTCTCAGCTAATCATGAGGGAAGTTTTAGGAAGACTGGTTATAGAAGAAGAAGTTAAGAAAGAAAGAAACGAAAATATGAGGAAGAAACACTATAAGCAAGAAGGTGGAGAAAGAGAAAGAGTGGAAAAGTAGTTTTTAATAGCAGCAATGGGATGCATGTGGGTGTTACTAATTACCATAAAATCCATTGAGCTCTCTTTTGATAACTGATCACGGCTATCTTGTCCAAGAATCAGCCATGCCACAAGATAGCAAACGACGCCAGTTAAATACGTGAAAGCCGTTCTGTGGATAAGAAATCAACTGCAAGTCAGCTTTGTAGAGGCGAGAACAGCCTAATGGTCTGCTGACGATTAATAAATTGCAACTCTTTCTGGAAAGAAATCAACTCCGTCGAAACTTCTAGAAGGTTAAAACTAGATAATGAAGAGTTCTCTGAAGCAAAATGAAGGTTTGGCCGTTTTGCTGATATGATGACAAGGAACGAAACATGGAAAATCAGAGTGCACAATAGGGCAGTAAAAAAATTACAATGGTACAAATTCCTTGACATCTTTTCTCAGCTAATTCACAGAAAAACACACGTCCAGCATGGTAACTCTGCTGTACTGTTTGACTAAATTCTCCGGTCACAATCCGTGCGGCAGGGAGAGTGTATCTGGTCATCACACGTGCTTCCACGCAGTCTGCGCAATGAACACTATCATTTTGACCTAATTAACATGATTTTTAGCTAAAATCCATCTTCTCAGCTTATTCAACATAATAGTGAGTTTAGTGATTGAAATAGGTTTCCAAACCTTAAAGAAGTAAGCTTGGCGGCGTCACTTTGATTCTTTGCCAAAACAGGAATAACCGACAAGTGGGAGATGTCAACGAAGTTGATGGAAAATGAGATTATGGTGGCTACGATAAAGTAATATAACAGCACCACCCAATCATTGGTTCCACTTCCGCAAACAAAACATTTGCTGAAAAAGAGTGGAATACTTATAGCTGCTGCCAAAGATCCAATCAAATGCCACGATTTTCTTTTTCCATGCCGGCGCGACAGAACTGGAATTTTAATCTTATCACATAAAAAACCTGCTACTGGAGCAAAAATGATTCCACCGACAAAATAATTGTAAGAAGATATCAAGCCGGCATTGGTTGCAGAAATGCCAACCACCCTCATGAGAAAAATCATGCGGAATGAATGTAGCATGCGGCGAGTGTTGTCATTGATCACATGCCCCACTCCACAGAAAAATAACTGAAGGGAAGATAAGCCTCTTCGACGCTTTTTCTCGACCGCCATATTCACACCCGCAAATACCAACAGTCTAAAAAAGGAATAAAAAATAATGATAATAAGAGACAGAAAGACAGGGAACGATGTAATGGTAATATGTTAACTTGGTTTTATCAACTGAGTTTGCCATCGCAAAGAGTTTCAAAGTTACTTTGAAACTCTTTACAGTGGGCAATTTACATTGTAAACTCAGTTGATAAAACCAAATCATCTTGTGTAACTCCCCTACCAACGCTTCACTACAGTTTCTTTAGATTCTTACCCCTTCGTTCATTTTTTATATTAATAGTAGCACTTCATTTTGATGCACCATTTCAAACCGGGTAGCTAAAAAATTACTATAGCTATAGCATCTCGAGGGACAAACAGAAAACAAAATCAAATAGAAATTTCTAGAATGCCTATGTAGTCCTGCTGAGTTGCATACATGAACTTTTCATGGAACTTTCTGGAACATTTCGTTAGGTTTTATTGTTATGATTTTACATTACCAAGATAGCTGTATTGAAAGCTTCTGGAGTGTTCTGGAATACCTTAAAAATTTCTACAAGGTCTGTCGTGTAGTAGTAAGTGTTACATGAAGTAGTTTTTGGAGCTTCCCCAGAATCCCTCAGGAGTCATATTATTAAAAGCATGGCTTCGTTCACTGTCGTTCGTCTCCTTGAGTATTGCCATCTTCTGTAGTGATAAACAGTAAGTAGTTGCTGTTGTCGGGAGCGACCAACTGTTTGGAAAGCCATACTAACAGAGAGAAGTGTTATGGAAGATTGCTAATTTTGAGGAAGTATGCGGAAAACCGTGAGTTTGTGCGGTGGAGCGGTTGTGCGACTCAAGTTTTAATAGCGTCACAACCCTCGGAAGGTACCTAGAACTAGGATAAAAGTTAGCCTTTTTTAGTAATTTTTATTCGATCATTTGTGGAATGTGCACTTGTTACTTCGATCTTGTCGTCTGGTTGTCACTTTAAGCGACATGTGTTCGATTCCCGCCTAACTCAAAACCCAACTCAAAAGTGCGTGCTCTGATTGGTCAATTCAGTGTCTACTATTTGCCCATGGGTGTACGCTGCTGACATGAGCAAATTTTTCCAGATAAGCAAATGTTTCGCAAGAAATTGCCTGCTGTGAATGCACCTGGGAGGTTGACTAAACGCTCGAGAAGCTAGAGTTGCTCTCGGCTATCGTCTCTGGCGACACTTACGCTTCTTTCGTGCGTAGCAACCTCCCGCGTGCATCCATAACTCAATAGTGTACGGTGTGGTGTGAACCAATTATTAATTATTCATTGTGAACTTTTCATATTTCGGTAAGTGAAGATAACCATCAAAATATGACCTTTTTACATTTAACTTTTGTCGGTAAAACGGCACTACAGATGGATTATTGAGTGTGCATAGAAAAAAAAATATCATTGAGACAAAGATCGCTTCGGTGATGTTTTCCAAACAACAACGCTCCCGTGAACTGAGTCTATGCACTGAGGAATTTCATCGAAATGTATGGTGGGCACGCTGGACGTGATTACCTGGATCTTCCGTCTGAACTGGCCTCACTCGCCATTTTTTTGAGTCTCGTACACCGCGCTATCTCAGTTGTGACTAACAGAAATGAAAGTAACTTAAGCAAATTAGGAGAGAGAGCTGCATTGTCCTTCCGAAAGCTGAAGTAAGCTCTTTTTTACCCCTTGAAGACATTAAAAGCCTGACTCAGCAGCAGAGATGACTGACCTGCAAGTTTTTGAGACTCTATAAATCAAACAATACTATTCGATGAATTCACCTCCATTGGGGCGAGACAGTGAGGTCTGTTGTATATCCGAAAAAAAAAACCCACAAAACAACAATCTTTTGGCAAGTAATGCCCATTATTGTACTTTTATCTGATTTTATGACAGGTAGTGCAAATTAGTGTGATTATGAAAGGTAGTCTTGACCTTTGCTGCATATCATTAGTCGACTAAGTGTACATAACACAGAACAGACGATGAAAATGGCGCCATCTCTCGCCGCAAGCACATGGAATAACTTAACATAACAGTTATTATAAAGAGATATTTTTTGTATCACGATTTATTAATACGCTGTTGAACAGGTTTCCTGCTGTTTTGTTTCTTGAGTAAAGGGATCCATGCTTCCAGCGATGATATCATCACTGTCTGCAGGACGAAATATTACGTGAGCACTCGAAAGATTCGATTGTCACTTGTGAAATCAAATTAGTTTTTTTTACAATGATTAATTAACACAACCTTATTACTAATTCAAATTTTATACTGTTTGTGTGAAATCTGCCTTTGAGATCTCTTCATTGTTTCATCGTTTTTTTGCCTGCAACAATGCCATGTTGCACAGGGTGTATTGCTAAGTAAAAATTCAGAAAGATGGCGCAGTGTGATTTATCACCCGTTAACATGGTGGATTGAAGGTATTAATCGAAATTTTATGCAACACCTCTTGAAATTCTATAAGGGTGTACTCTTCTTATTTTCATTCATAAATAAAAAGAAGGGAAATGTTTGATTTTGTTACCAAGTAAAGTCAACGTTCGAAGGATGCTTTACCCAGCCTTGAACAGTCAAAATTTGCCCCAGCTCACCTCCAATATTAACTGATACCCTAACTTTTCGGTCTTTATAGAAGTTCTTTGCTTAAGAATTTAAATGTCTAACTTAAATGAAGCTGCTTGGCCTCTCATAGGCCTTTGGCATGCTTACTTCGCTATCCGCCTCGAATTTCACATGTTATGTAGCTTGTGAAGCGGTGCCCAGTAAGGAGCCCACTCTAAGTCCATTGCGTCAAAAGCTAAAAGTCGGGAGTGGTTAGGAAAACACGCCTTTTAAACTGCTCGGGGAGGCAAAAAAGCCTCTTTTTTCGTCTGGTAAAGGTTTCCAGAACGCGACGTGTTGAAAATCATTTAATTTACTGCATTAATCGTAACATTCCCTTAGATTTTTCCCACGACGCACTTGCAGGATGGTCTGCCTCTGATTAAACAAATCATCATCCACTTTCGAAAACCTCCACGTATTCTCATATTGACTACTTTTCCTACGAGATGTTATGTACTCAGACCGCGTGAACAATTTCATTACAGCAAATGAGCCCACTGCACCGACGAAGGTGGAATCAAAGATTGTAGCAATTAAGCCAATCTATAATTTTGATCATGACTTATAATTCTAACTAAAAACAATAATGATTCTTGATAATGATAGTAGCTCTTACATCAAATCGCCCTGATTTTTCGGTTTTTCAGTATGTTCTTTCTACTGCGAAAAGGATCAGTGATACACATTAACACTTGACGAAGTGCTCGGCTCGCAATGTAGGTCGCTTACGTTAGTTAAAGATTCAATGATTCAAACTTTACTCACCAAGGTATCTTGCCTGACCTGACCGAGCAGCGCAGATGACTGAACTGCAAGTGTTTCAGCGAAACTCTATAAATCAACCAATACTTTTGTATGAATTCACTCCAACTTGGGCAAATCAGAGCGGCGTTCTGTTGTACCCCCAAAAAACAGACATCTATTTGTAATTAATGCCCTTAAAATGCCCATTATCGTATGTTATCTGAGATTATGACCGTTAGGGCAAATTAGTTTGACTATCATGATAAATTTTGACCTTTGCATCGTATCATTGGTCGACTGGAATGAACAAAACGAAGAACAGACAATAAAAATGGTGTCTCTCACCACAAGTGCAAATCAGGTAGATCTAACATCATATACTGCGTAAAGAGTTTTTTTCTTTTGTATCATGATTTGTTTATTCGCTGTTAAACAGGTTTTCTGAGGGTTTGTTTCTTGAACGAAGGGATCCATGGATCCAAAAATGCTACCAGCAATGTGTCTGCATGATTAAAATATCACGTGAGCACTTGAAAGACGCAATTTACTTGTATGAAAACAAATTAGTTGTTTTCACCACGATGGAAAAATACAATGCTATTGCAGTGTAATCTCAGAAAAACCATGTAGAGGTAAGAGGTAAGAGGTGTGAACAAGCCCAAATTTTTGAATCGGAATGACGAGCTGCTGTACTCACATGATTGGCATGTGACGTTGGGTTTTGTCCTGAGGCGAAATGAATCGAACCAGGTAGAACTGGTGTATTCAGCCAATTGCCATCCGGCGGGTCAGTGACTGGACCAATTTGTCTGCTTCCAATTATATTTTTTTTTAAATTTTATGTCATATTAATGAGAAATAGTCTGTAAGATTTAACCTATTTCAGTATATCTCGGCCACTTCGCACCCATTTGACCGAAATTTGGAATAAAATCTTCGTTTAGGATCCAAACCATGAAAAGAACACAGTGAAAATTTCCAGGCACTTTTGCGTCATAAAAATCCAGAAAGCCGGCTCCGTTTCACATATCACCCGCTAACATGGTGGATTGAAGGAGTTGATTTATAGATTTCTCAACATCTCTTGATATTTTTATAAAGCCGGGTGACGTGTATCCTTCTTGAATTCATTCATAAAACAAAAGTAGGGATATAAGCGATTGTGATAACAAGTGATGTCAACGTTCGAGGGTCGGTTTACCCCACATTGAACAGTCAAAATTTGCTCCAATTTGTCTCTATTTTTAACTCTCTTCAGAAGTCTCCATTTACTTTGAAAAAATTATGTTCATAGTCTATCGCTTTCCAAAAAAAATTGGAGTAAATGTAACAGTCAAAGGGAAAAAATCAGCTCGTTTTAATTTTAGAACTATATTTGGGACCAGCTATTAGTTTCGACTCAACGATACGTAAGAGGGGTTTTGAATAGTTATTTCGACTCTTGTAAAGGCAAACTCCTACAAATTTCTCATATCGTGAAATTTTTTCATTAGCTGCAAACATTGATCTCGTTTGGCGAAATTGTAGCATCGTCATCAATTTTTATCAACCCAGGAGTTTCATCTTTAACGCTTACCATGTTTAAAGCGTTGAATTGAAAAAAAGAAACTATTATCATAAATCCTAACCTGTTTCTAACGATTAAAAAAAAATTGTCACTTCATTTAAAATATCACACTTCAAACTATACACGCAATCAATCATACTTGTCAGGCCGTCGTCTAGATATCATGTAAATTGGATCACGTTTTCGAAGAGGCCCTACAAAGTTCATTGTTTTTTCTGCAAGTTTTTATATTTTAGCAATGACAACTCTACCTTCCAGCATAGCTTTGGGCAAATTTTGCTTTACTAAACGTGAGTGTTTATGCATATTTAACCCACTCGCATAAGGGTATAGTCATATACTAAGTGTGGTTTGAAATAAACATCATCCTCGTTGGAATGCGCGCGCAATCCCTAATTGAGTCCATTCTAAAAGATCTACCTAGCTGAGAGTGTTCGTGGAAGTTAGCTTTTTATTCCTCTTTCGATGAACTAACTAACTTTATAATCCTTTATACCTCATCTGCATTAAAAGCTAAACTACTTAAATCAATTCGTTCACCACTGAACTGTGTTAATTATTAAACTCGTGTTTCAACGTGATCATACTTCTCACAGAGGGAGGGCTTCTCTGTGGATATTGATTGATTTCGACCATTTGAAGAGAAATCAATCAAACATCTGAAGTAGCCAGTAGTAAACCTATGATAATATTTGGCAAAGAGTATATACCATCAGGTATCCTCAATAGTTTCTTTCGCAGCTGATCGTTGGAATGTTATACAACAGCCGCCATATTTCATTTTAACAGCAGAGGAAGGTTAGGGAGAAAAAGTTAAATTTGTACAATGGTGGTGAGCGAACGACAATCAAAAGGTAGGAGGGAGGAGGAGGTGGTACGGTAATAGAAAAGAAGTAGTCTTTCCGCCTTTCCCTACCCCTCCCCCTACTATCCACTCTAACTCTTAATCAAACATGGCCATCGCACAAATGAACACGAGCTAATGTAAACCTGTCGTTGCTAATGTAAACCTCTCGTTGCTTCGTAAGAGCCCACGTCAGGTTTGACAATGCTGAGAATTTCACCTTGTGTTCTTCCTAATAAGTCAGTGGTTATATAGGTTTAATTATCACCAAGGGAAAATATCTATACAAACAGAGACTAAATGTAAGGGAAGTCGAGAAATAAGCCCATTGCTTAATACAGTACCTCTCCAGCCCATAAAAATCAAATTTTATTTCTCAAAGAAGCATCAATGATGTTTAAACTTCATCCCTGCTATTCGTTCTTTGATATGCACATTTGTGAGTGTAGCAATGCAGAGGTGTTGGGAGAATTTTCTGAACTGATGAACTTGAAGCCAGTTTTCCAATGATTTTGGCTGGGTTTGTCACTGAGGTAGTCTTCTGCCAAAGCACATTTCCAAAGAATTTATCACAAGGCCCGGGTATTCCATAGATTGCAACTACAAAGGGTTGTGTCCTTCTTTTCTCGGAGTCGGATTGAGCACAATTATATCTTCTACCAAGACTCGATTGGTGGTGGCAGCTTTACGAATAAAATAGGGACTGGAGCCAGACCAAAGGGGAGGCAAGTGAACTGATTCCGTTTGCTTTTATTTAACAATGATTCAAGATGGTTCATGGATTCGAAGACATTCGTTAACTTTATATTTTTTTCCTTTTTCTTGCTGCTGTCAAGACTATCAGTAGGAACGTCTAAGTAAAGGTAAACACTAGAATATCGCAGCTTTTTTTCTACGATTTTCGTCAAATGAAGTGATCGTCACCTCAATTCTTCGCTCTTTTAACTATGCATGATTTACTGTCAATCCACCAATCAGGTTTCCGCAAGAAACACTCCACGGAAACTGCAGTGGCTTATCTCACCGATCATATTTTGGATCCCGTGGATGGACAAATAGCCACTGGCGCTGTGTTTATTGACTTGAAAAAAGCTTTTGACTTAGTAGACCATGAATGTTTATTCTACAGACTAGAACACTACGGAGTCAGAGGAAATACCCTGGATTGGTTGTTAGGCTATCTTATGACACGAACACTTTGGGTACATTTTGGAAAGGAATTGTCCTCCAGCTAATTAAGCCATCCAATTTGGTGTTCCGCAGGGCTCAATTCTAGGGCCTCTTTTTGTTTTATACATAAATGACCTGCCCCAGTGCTTATAAAACTGTTTTCTTAATATGTATGCAGATGACACTGTATTATACTCTACAAGTCCCTGTACTTTGAAGATGAATAAGGTAGTACAGGATGATTTAAATCGAGTAGCGCAATGGACGGAAAGTAACAAGCTTATTTTAAATCAGAGTAAACCAAAATAAATGCTCTTTCGAAGTCTTTGCAAATCGCCTAACTTTTCTATTCAGCTACACGGAAAGGTCTTAGAAAGGGTAGCCAAATCTAACTATTAGGGTGTTGTGTTGAACGGAACACTTTCTTGGAAAGATCACGTCGAGTATGTGAGTAGCAAAGCCAACAGTCGACTTGGGTTTCTGACTCGTATACGATCATGTCTCACACTGGAAGCCTCTAAAAAGGTACATACTTCGCTCGTGCAGCCGTTATTTGACTATGCTGATGGGTGAAATTTTACAAAACCGTGCGGCTCGAATTATTCTTCGAAGGAATACTTCAAAAGACACTCTCCGCGTGCTTAACTGGTTAAGTTTAGGCTAGAGAAGGACACTGCATGAATGTATTTTAGTTTTAATTAAGTGCTTAAATAGTTTGGTTCCAAAATATCTTACTCAGTCTTTTACAAGCAATAAGGCTTTTCATGATCATGCGATTCGAAGAAGAAACGACCTGCACCCACCAAAGTCGAAACACAATATGGGAAAGAGAACTTTTAAGTAAGCAGGAAAAATCTATTTTAACAGCTTGTATTAAGAGTGCCCCCCTCCATGAGTTACTTTAAAAGTTTGAAGATTTAACATTTTTATTTGTAATTTTGTCCTCATGAAATCTATAAACATTTTATCATATTTGTATAATTTAGCCTTTTAAATGTTCTTTAGAGTTTTTCTAACTTTTACTCCAATTTAAAATTTTTAAATTGTACATATCTTTATTCCCCATGGCCCCTATGGATACCAGCCTCGTTTCTTAATGGGTTACCCTGGTTAACTAAAATCACTTACTAAACTAATTGTGTTGAGATTGAATCCAAATGGGACGCCTTACCAACAGTATAAACATGCATAGCTTTCGTTACCTCAGTTAAATTCCCCTACAACAGGTTTGAATTACTTCTAAGAAAAAAGGGAATTTCTTGAACGAAATTAATCGAGGCAGATAATGACTACATTTTTATTTGAATGGTTCATTCGATAGACAACGTCAAGTAGGTTATGCCTACTAATTTGCAGCGATTTCTCAAAACTAAGTCGCCGCAGCATTTTCTTATCGAAATTGAAATACCCATGTTGAATGCATCGCAAGTGGTTACCAAGCTTTTATATGCTGCGCATCAAATTCAGTATCGCTGAGCAATTGCGCATCTACCCCTCCCCGACCAAACAACAGTCAACTGATAACAAGTTACATGTAGGTTAACTATGGGTTAGGGAAGGGTTCAGATTCTGTAGTTCTTCAAATACTGACACAAAGTTTTCGAGACACAAAGTTTGATGAAATGGTCGTCAAAGCCATGGAAATTTAGAAAAGAGCCTGATTTGGAGAAAGGCACAGCTAAAGCAACAGAATGAGAAACTTGAAATCCCATGAAAACAAGCCAACCAGCGCTTGTCAGAAGGTACGTTGCTGACAGATGTGGGATTATATGTCATGTCGTCAAGCTATTTTTGACTCCTGTGATGCTTGGTAAAGCGCTTTTTTTCGCCTACAACTTATGATGATGGCGCGATTTCGAACTCTTCTGAGAGTATAATTCGATTTTTTATCTTCAGTTTTCGAAATATTTTTCCATTTTTATTTCGTTATTCATGTTTGTGATCTATGCCCAATGAAAATTCCTTTTTTCAATAGAGAAAACTTATTTCCAAAAAGCGCAAACACTTAATTGCTCAACTAAAGCCAACTGTAATAAATCAGATTCATAACTGACTAACGCATAATTAATTTCATCAAGCAGACCGTTAAATTTGCAGTTTGTAAATTTATGGCTGCTGTTAGTCGAGTAAAGCATTCGAGTCTAATCTTGGCTTTAACTAGTAAAGTCACAAAGTTGTTTTAAGAAGAACCGGCAAGTGTCCTAATGACATTTCCTTAATTTCTAAGAATTCCCGGATGCGTTCTGTTGTGTACCGTGTAACGTCAGTGCCGTATTCAATAAGTAGAATGGCACATTTGAAGTGAGCTTTTTTGAGTGCCAAATGAATGGGTGGAAAGCCATCTTGGTCTATGATATTCACCATGGCGCCATACTGGATGAGTGTATGAATGCTTTCAAGATCTCCGGCTGCTGCCGCTTTGTGCAATAACGAGCGACCACTTGGACTAAGCTGATTGACATCTATTCTCTCCCTTTCGATGACTTCTTTCACTTCAGCGGCTGAATTCTCTCCAATTGCGCTAAGGAGCATAGCAGAAGGAGAAAAGGTAATTTTACGGTCTCGCTGCTTCCTTCCCGATGTTTGGTCTCCGATTTTTCCCACTGGGTTGAATTCATTGTTATTAGCATCGCTTCGAGTTTTGTTATCATGGGCAGATTTTGATTCCAATGTACCAAAAAAGTGCTTTCGAAGCCTAAGAATAACTCTCACCAACACTGGAACATTTTTGCTTTCTTTCTTTTGAAGACGACCATGGAAAATATCCATTTCTCCTTGCTCTTCATCTAGGAAGTATTTCACCGGGGGCTTTTTGTACAGAGATGCAGACTCGATGCGCGCCTTCAAGACACAAGTAGAAATAGCTTTTAATTCGTCCCTGAAGTCTTCAGCCGAAGGAATTCCTGTTTGACACTCGCACTGATACAAGCATCCACAGACACTGTCATTCATAGAGAGCTCACTTGTGTCTAAACTTGAGGTTGGTGATGAAACCCTATCGTGGCCTCGGATGAATTCTCTCGGAGGAACAATACGTTGTACGAGCTCCTCTTGGAGAGACTGAGCACGAAGAGAGCGTGATAACGGAGAGAGCTTGAAACCACGCACACAGGACTCGCTGTCTGATGAAGAGTCACTATCCCTCTGGTACGACCTGGTGGAAGATAACTGTTTTGTGATGCTTAAGGAATCTTGAGGCTGTCGAGAAATTATTTTCTTATCATGTTCATGATCACGAGAGAGCGAGCCATTGCGGATTTTCCAGGGGTAGATTCCTTCGTTGGTGGAACTGACACTTGTAATAGAAGAGAAGCAGCTGTCTGATTCTGATACATCGTAGGTTGCTGAATGGTTTTTGGATGACGTTTGGTTGACCGAAATTGGATCTGGTGCGGAGTCAAAAAACACGTCGTCACTTATAGCTGACATTGACGGCTCAGAAGATCTGCTTTCTGAACCGAAACGAAATTTCGTTTGTGTGCCATCAACATATGACTTTCCTTCTGTCTGGAGGTGGTTCTGGAACAATTCTTGTCCTAAATGCGCGCGTGGTCCTCGCGTTAGAATACGGACACGTTCTTCAATAACTTGTTCATAACTAGGGGGTACTGGGTAGATTTTGGTCTTTGGTTTGTGCACAGCGGTCCTTCTAATGCTATCAGTGTTAATTAATTTGTAATCATTGCTATATCCGACAATGCAATAAGCTTGGTCCTCAAACTGTGAAATAAGGCCATCAACCGCTCGCTGCGAGGGCTTTGTTCTGTTTACTCTTTTCAGCGCCTCCCTTGAACTGTCGCCGTAGTTGTTGACATTTCTCGGGATGCCTTGGTTGTGTGTACTACTTCTCGTGCTGTCGTTTTGTTTATTGGCTCCATTGTTTGTTAAAAGAGTCTCAACTTCAAATGGTTTTCGAGCACAATAAGAATGCTCGTGTCTTTGTTCATCTGGAGAGCCACCTATTTGCATTTCAATCACCTTATTACTCGCAGTAGCGTTGCAATTTAATTTGCCTTGTTGAAGTCGGCGGTTTCCGTTCGATAATGGCTCCATTTGTTGAGGTAAATAAACATCCATTTCGGAATTTTTGTTTTTCACAGGTAGGGAATAAACTGGCATTGCTTGCTTCTTTTCTGGATCGATGTTTGCCGATGATGGCTGCTCAAATCCTTCGACCCAATTTGCATTTGATGTGTCAAGATTCTCCTGACAAGACAAAGAAGCTCGTCGCACAACGTCAACAAAATCGCAGTTTCTATCATCGACCTCAGATGACTCTGAATCAATGCAAATCACGTTAAAAGAAGGATTACTTTCCTTCTCCGGGTTGCAAACATCGATTTCAGAAGTAAAATCAAACGAGCTGTGTTTGTAATTTACTTTGTTACAGTCAGTTGACTCTGGAGGGTGATTGTAAATCTGATCAAATGTTGTCTCATTGGAAGAATGACTTGATTGAGTTGTTGATTCTTCGAACAAAGGCCTCAATTGCTGCACTTCAGCCCTCTTCTCCTCAACTTCGCCCGTTGAAAAGTTGCTTTTAAATTTCTCTGAATTGTAAAATTGTAGATAATTCTGTTCATCAACATCTTGTTTTGAGTCTAAATGATTAGAGCTAACACCTTGAGGTAACCCTTTTGCCGTTGTCATGCCAATCGTAAGGCCATATTCAGAGCTTGAGTTGCCATTTGGTAAGTCTAAGTTCTCCTCCTCATCGTAGTTAATGTCAAAAGCGCTCCCTACATTAAGTTGATCTTCAAATTGATCGTCGGCAATGGAATGTGATCCTCTTGAGCTAAGTAAACAGTTTCCTGAAGGAATTATCTCGGAAACACGTACATTCCACTGAGTACACATTTTTTTTCCGCTTGTATCAAATCTGCTTTGGCTCGGTGGCGGTGTTACCTGATTTGCAAACGATTTTGGGGTATCACAAGCATTCAAATCCCTCGCGTTTACATCTAATTTTCCCTTTGAGTCACCGTCTTTGTCACCGTTCAGCGCGTCGTCAGAGGTGAAATATTTACAAGCATTGTCATCCATTTCTGACCATCTGAAAGTTTGTTTTTCCGTTGAAATTGAACAAGAGTCACTGTCTTTGTAGCGGCCGACGGGTATAATAAGATATGAAGTGCTGCGTTCGGGTTCCTTTTCTGGAACCGTAAAGTTTGTGCCATCCAGGTGTGAACTGTTATGTTCATCGTCGCTGGACACCGCTTCTGAACAACTTGAGCCGGAAAATTTTCTCCGCTCAAATTTCTTGAACGGTGATACTGAACCGGCGAATGAACTGTCTTCCTGGAGTAAGCTAACAGCTAAGTCCTTTTGTATAGACATACTTGATTCAAGTTTCCTTTCTAACGTGTCGATTTTCCAGGAAAGGAAGTGTAACTCGTCGAGAATCTTTTCGTCACTGGCCATCTTTCGCGTGGAAATATACTTAAATCCGCAATCCACCAAAAGCTCAAACCAGGTTATGAATATTCATGTTAACATAAAGTGATCGTCTTTCGATGACCAAAACCTCAAGAAGTAAACGAGAGTTTCACCGTACCCGAGGTGCCTTTTTCATAGTAGCATGGTATTACTTCCAGTCCGCATCTTTGAGTTCGACTGCTGAAGTCAGAAAGATCATCGTAGACGTTGGCTTTGATCCTCATGGGACACATGCAGCCCTCTTATTGTGACCACAGTCATGCGCGGTGATGCGAAGTAGATTAGCGCTCAAAGAAAGGAACACGTAAATTAAACTATAAATGGCTTTTGCTCATAGCCGATTGTGGTGTTAAGCTAGTCTTGACTTCTTGTCTAGAGTTGCATTTCTCAATCCCAGCATGTTCTTATGTTTACACATATCATCCAAAAGCCGTATTTTCCTAAGAGTGGCTTCACGTCGCTATCAATTGTCGATGTTCAAAGGTCTAAAAATAATCCTCGTCCATCGTCACCTACTTGTGAAATGCAGACCGGCAATGACTGCGAAACCGGTTTGTGACTGATCCAATAAACTGTTCTGTACATTGGACGAAACCGGTGTTAATGTATTATAAATGAGAGGAAGTTTCAAGAAGCTGTTCAGTTATTTTTTTTCTTATCCCTAGTTAGAGATCTAGACGGAGTGACATGGAATTGACTATATACTTGCATTCAACTATACTTAACTCACGCCCGGAAAACATCGGAAGCCCAGAAAAAGTTCGGAGTAAGTAGTACCCCAAAGTTATCACCTACTTCTCTCATTGTGCTTTTTTAAAAAAGGTTAAAAGTTGCTAAATGCCGCAGTCGCGCATCATGTGTGGTTGGACGTCAGAAGTGTGTAAATCGTCTTTACCTGAAATATTCCAAAATTAAACAGATGTAGTTTGACTATAATCAGGTGTCGATATCGAACCTGGGATAGTCCAAAAAGATAATTTCTGAAACAACAGTACACACAAGATAACACGAGCTCAAATTTTCGAGGTATGCCAATAGTGGGGTGAGACTTGGCAGACTGTACAAGGTTATCTGAATAGTTGATTAATGGCACTGCTCCTGAAGTCTTTGTATTTGGTGACGTCTGCAAGAATGTAACTCTGCTAGTTGTCATTCATCATAATAATGTACGAACAGTTCTTTGAGTCCAACAATACCAAATGTTTAAAACTACGAATCTAGTGATATCTGTAACATCTGCGATCAAAGATAACTTTTGCCACGCGTTATCTTGAGGTAGCCAACCTAAAGAAAAAGTCGAGAAAATCCGTTCAAGCCAGTTCTGTCCTTGCTTGAAAATTCCGGAATGTCGTCACCGTACACCAATCTGAAAACCGCAGATTTACAGCTTAAAAACACGGAAAGAACATCTGGCAAGATTAATAATAGGTAATGGTAATGAGGTCAACAATCGGTCACGAAAAAACACCAGTTATGCTATCTGATTTAGAATCCATAAGAATATCTTACATTTAAAGATATTTTTTTCGTAGTATAATCCTTCGCTTGTGAGACCGTTCACGTTTAATACAAAGACCACTGTCTCTTTACTAATGATACACCTCATAGATTTAGGCCTATCATTCGCAGTTTTCTTTCATAACGAGCTTTAACTCGGACAAACTCAAAATCTATCCATTCAAATGCTGACTTCTTGTGGCCTTTGAGATCTAAGACGAGTACGACCAAGAGTATAAACTGACCTGCTAACAGATCATCGAACAGTTGGCCCGCACGGAACCTGCTTTGTGGGTCTTCTCCTGGTGACAATAAGCCCACACCTAAGCTCTCACCATTAAAGAGCGGGTTTTGCTTTATATCTGTTTTAAATTTTTCCCTTTAATAATTAACCTTTTTCTATATATATATATATATCTTTTTCACTCATCACTCAAGCAGGAGAGGAGTCTGAAATCTCACATTCTTTCGGTCAAACTTTTTCATTCAAGCAGGAGAGGAGTCAAACCTCACATCCTTGTGGTCAAACTTGTCGAAAAATCGAAAGCTCTCTAATCTAATGTCCGTGGAAGTTAATCTCAGTAGGTAAATGTACGACACTTAGAACAAGGACTACTCGGAAACCATCTCAGTATAATCGCGTGCATTTCATAAGTCCGGCTTAACTCCAATCCTCAACATTTGCTCTATTCGGAAAAAAATAATGAATTGAGGTAACGATATACCGCCGGTCTCATGATTTATGACAAGAGAATGTTCTCCTTTATGACTACTTATTCATTTAGTATATGCGCCAAATATTTCGAAATATTCTACTGTCAAGGGTTCACACCTGGTTTGTTACATTTCACTTAGGCTTCTGATAGCGTGCGAATTCAGTCACTGTGTTCTTGCCGCTAAGATATTCATAAGGAAGAGCTGGAGTGAAAGGCAAATGAAATAGACGTTATACAAAGAAACGTCCGCCTGTTAGGAGGGTGTACTCTTTCCTCAAAAACATCATCAAATTATCAGCCAAACGAAACACCATGATCAATTCGAAGGCCATTGTCGATCACTTAGCCGCGTACCTAATCCAATAGGGAACAGAAATTCAAAATATGCAAGACGATATGGGATAGTGCTAAAAAATGTACATATTTAAATCTTATACCGTCCGCTAAGAAGCAATCATTAGCAATTTGCTAAGAGTTCTTAAAATATCGCGAATATCATTCGAATAATCCAATATACTGCTTTGTTTTGGTCCTGTATGAATGAACATCTTATTTTAGACGATAGACCAAGGACTAACCCGACTAAAAAAAGTGAAATTACTCGACTTCGCTGCCTGGTTTTTTCTTCTGTAATATTTTCAATCTCAAATTGGAGAGAGGACAACTACTTGCTTCTCGGGTGCTAACTGATATGTGATGACAGATTCATCTGAAAATTGAATCAGTATTTCTTGTACAATATTCATTTCAATAACAAACGCATTTAAATTTTCCATCTTTGAAACGCTTTCATGCAGAGAAAATTTGCTTTCCCCGTTCTGAAAATCAATTTCATAAGCTTCGCCTTATTAACATTGGCTCGTCGGAGCTGACACTAAAAAAGATGGAAAGGTATGGATTCGAAACTGAAGGTTTGCTATCTAGTCGTGTCATACGTTTCGACACGTTCATCAAATTGAAAGTTGAAGATAATTCTGTTGAACATTTCTTTTGCAAAATTAGTTTGCCGAATATTTAGGCAATCGATCAAATACTAAGAAAAAATGATAATGTTAAAAACGATAATAAAAAAAAGTTATGTTAATATCACAAAAATGGCACGTGTCAATTTTGAGATCTATTGTTTTTTGCGAAAGAAAATTATAATGCTAAATGTGGTGATGCTCAATAGTGTAAACAATACACGTGTTAAAGGAACAATCGTTTACTTAGCCAAAATTTGTCCTAATTTTTTTCGTATAATAATACATCTTTATTCGGTGTCTCAAGGAGAAAATAACGGTAAAATACTGGGCCACAAAACCACAAAAATATGCTTCAGTGGGTTCTTTTATTATCAACCGATAAAACGGCTTTGACGCTATTGTAAGCTAAAAATACAGAATGACCTTGTAACTGAGCGGCGATTTTAAGCTACTCGAGGAGTTCGAATATCATTCATGTTAAACATTGGCCTCGAAAGATCGATAACAGCTCTTCGATAAAGTCTGAACGTTTTCATAATCCTGTAAGCGTTGGTTTGTGTACTCAGCTACGCTAGCTCCTGACTCGATCAAAAGCACAATGCACTCAAATTGGCGCATTGAAATCGCTAGATTGATAGCTGGGCGATTTAAGGAGTCTCTCAAATTCACATCCGCCGAATGATTCAGAATAACTCGAACGCATTCAACAGCTCCGCGCTGTACTGCTCGATGAAGGGGAGGAAGTCCGCGTGCATTTCTACTTAAATTAACATCAATCTTGTGAATCCTTATTATTTCAATTAATTCTTTCGACGCATTTTCCTCGATAGCAGAAAATAATATAACATCAGCAGGGAAGGAAACTTTTTTCGATCCCTGACTAGGATCGCGCTTAGAGGTTCGGAAACGATTACACTGAGATAATTGCTTTTGTCTACAATTCAAAATACACTTGTAAAATTTCTTTGGAGTCGACGTCCATTCTCTTTCTATTTCCTTCTTTTCTCTGGAGAAGAATTCAATTTTGTGCTTGGCTTTGAAGCTCGTTAATTTATCGATGTCACTGAACCATTTTCCTGCTGTTGAACCAGTATCGTCGGAACCATCTATGATTTTACTCACGTCGTTTTCTTGTCCATGCGTGTGTGACCCAGCAAGTGAAACCGTAGAACAATCGTCCGTAACTGAACTATTCAGCCGGTGCTTAAAATTAGGTGAGCTGTCGCCTTTTCGACGAAAGCATAGTTTCTCGCTCCTCACAACAGGCATGTTCAATGGTAAAGTGATGGTTTGTGTTCCTTTAGTTTTATGCGCTGGAAGAGAAGTGTATTCAATTCCTTCCTCCAAATAGTCCGATTGCCGAACCATGTCGGCGTCCAAGTGCTTCAGCTGAAATTTCAAAGTTGATAAATATGGTGGCATTGTTGTCCCGTCGTCGCTGCCTACTTCTTTAGAATTTACGTCTTCCTCTGACGGAATATTCCCTGACTTGTTATGAATCGAAGGTTCCACTTTTATTGTTCTGGATCTGCCTTTGAGAAGCGGCATTCCAATATTAGTTTTCTTCTCTTCGATATAGCATTCATAGTTGACAATCATCAAATTGTAATAAATGTATAAACCAGAAACACATTATTCAAATGTAGCTGCAAATGTCCTTGTGGATCTGTCAGTTTCCATTTACTTTAAACCCCTGTAATCAATGAGCGGCTGTTCGTAACTTCAGTCCGAAGCCCCGCGATAGTTCACGCATGCATATCAAGTTTCTAAATTTCATAATGTTCATAATGTACGTAAATAGACTTGTGTCTTGTCACTGCGGCTTAACTGATCAAAATGTCACGTCAGCCGGCCTTCAGAGGATTTCTTACCGGCCCATGTTCGCCATTCTATAATCCTACTTGAAATATGCAAACAACACGAACCCCAGGTGCAGCAGGTTATATCGTAAGTTAATGATATTTCTCAAGGGTGAGCTGTCATTTAACAATTAACATAAATGTCAATATAAGAACTCTGACGGTTTTATTTGAGCGAACAGACCCGTTCTGTTCTGACTTCTGTTTGGTTTTGACTGCAATTGCAAGATATGCGAAAGCTTTTATTCATCATGTTAGTGTTCTGATGAGGTTTTTATCGCTCGCCTTTTCTCGTGATTGCTTCGTGACAATTAGTTGAAAATGGATGGGGTGACTTGTGTGCGTGATCAACGCTTGGTGCGTGTTGGATGATGACATTATTAAGTTGTCGATAGGTGTTAGTTAGGCGTGACAGATGTTGTAGCTTTTCGGTGGACAGTTCCGAAATCTGTACGGCGGTAATCCGTTTTTTCGGGATCGGCACAAGTTCATCTCGAAGTGCTGGAATCGAGTAAACGAGTACATCTGCTATCTTCCAGTCAAACCACGCGAAACGAGATTGCCACGTGCGCGGCGGTCACGTATAAACCGTCAAGTAGTTAGTGCCTTGTGACAAGAAAGCTGTCGATGAGGTCATAATAAGGGGGATAAGGAGGCTGAAAAGACCTCGCACGTTGACAGCGGGTACGACAGAAAGATTCACCAGAAGTTTTCAGAGCAGACAACTCTCGCCGGGATAAATCGAGCAAAAAAAATAGTGGATTTTCATAGCACCTTTCAGACTTTTTTTTATCTCCTTGTTGAATAAATGATATCATTAAATATCAAAACCGAGGTCTGAGTTATCAACCAAGGCCGCATCTTGTTAGGGCGGTATAGTGACACATGGTAAAAGATTGTCTCGAGTATTTGCAAGTCTTAGCTCATGCAAATCCAAACTTACGCAACGCTAGGAGAACGCATACTATCTGTATCGCTTCTTTCTAGTAGTGGTGCGATTTCAGGTTTGGGGCGCCATCTTGGACTGGCTGACTACTCGCGTCGATTTGATGCGAGAGCTTTGAATCCTGCCTGCAAACTGAACTCTCCATGGGTTGACTCCACGTTTCAGCCCGGATGGCGTAAGAAGATATGTGGATAAATTGAAACCATTTGAGATCGTACTAGATAGAATGAGTGACTACAAATCTATCCCTAAGCCAGATCGAACACATTTAGTATTCCATGATTATTACCAGTTTTATTTCTCTTTTTGATAAAATGAGATACTACAAGCGCCCTGATTGTCTAGGAACTTATTTTTATTGCACCGGTACAGCCAAAGAAAATTAAGAAATTCTTAAGTCTATTAATTCTATCAAAAAAAAATCTTGTACAGGATCTGCATTTACATTTATTGGACCTATTTGCACTGTAACCATAGGTATCAAAAACGTCAGACCTGCCTAAGAATTCACACGGTCAGTGTAATTTATGTGCCCTAACGAATAAAAGTATTATCTTCATCGAATACTCAGGAATTTAACTATATTGATGTATCCCGTTGTAAATGAAAACAAGAATGTAGAGTTGTTGCATTGTGACAGAATCTGACAATACTAGTGTCGTCTCACTGATTGAGCATGACTATTTTCCTCTCGGCCTCTAACTTCACGTGGTTAAGCTAAGAGACAAAAAGAAAACGGTTCTAACATCATAAAAATGGTCTTTAACCATCTTTTCATGGAGGCCTTGATTAACTAAGTTTTTAGCTTGGAAATTGACTTGACTTTGAATTCACTTTGCTGACGTCATCCTTCCGTATTTCAACGAGGGATTTATCGCACTGACGCCGATGTTTGATTGCATCAACTTTTATCAAAAGATATTCCACGAGAAATTCCGTAACAAATGAGGAAATACATGCTAAATAGATAAAAAAAAATTCAACAAGAGTACCTGACCTCTTGTTCTCTCGTAAATGAACATATACATACATACCTACAGAAATATATATATATATATTTTTGGTTGCCTTTTACGGACGTAAAAACAATTTTTTTCCTTAGTGCACTGATCACTTCTACACAGTTGATGAATCAACTCGTTAAATGCGCGACAGCGTAAAGAACAGCTTTATCATTAACGCGAAAGAGACATGTCCTTCGAAATGAGTTAAGTTAGTACTGTTTAGTTAAAGTGGCAACGTTGCTTTGCTGATTTTAAAACTTATTGTTCCTACCTTCACAACCGTAAATTTCCAATTTGGTGGCAATATAATCGTACCATTTAGTGGCTCGTAGTCTGATGTACCTCGCTTTTATGGCCTGAGGAAAAAACTTCCTTCTTATATCAGCCCCCTGCGTTTTGTAACCATCAAATACCTTAAAGATGAAATGGAATTTAAAAACTACACTCAGCATTATGTAATACTTACGTTCTCTGGCTGCGGAATATCAGTTTTTATAATTGTTATCAATACTGTCACAGCGCGCTAGTTAAACGGCCTAGTTAGTTAAACGGCCTTCGAGTCTCCAATAGTTTGGTGGTAGAGCTACCAAAGTGTTGTTCGAAAAGTCGTAGGTTCGATTCATAATGGGGCAATAGGATTTTTTTTTCGCCAAATGTGCCTGTGTCATTAACTGACTAACATCCTCTGTAATTACGATAACCATCTTCATAATCATTACTCAAAAAGATTTCAATTTCGACATCCCTACCCTCACCGTATGCAGGAACTTTGTCACCTGTCAAACGGCTAATCTCACCATAAGTTTCCTAAGGTTCAGTGGTAGAACTTCCCAAGTACTGCTCGAAAGGTGGTAAGTTCGACTCCTACTGGGAGCACTAGGAGCTCGGAGATTTGTTTGTTTTTGTTTTTGTTTTTTCTTTTTCGAGTTTTCCCGTGTCATTCACTGAATAACATCTTCCTTTACTTAAATCACGAGGCCGAAAAATTTACCACCCTCATTTACACCATCATGGGGCATAAGCGACAAATATTGACATTCCTGTCCTCGCAGTATGCAGGAAGTTTGATTCCATAGATCTCAACAGCTAAACTTGCCAAGAATCTACTATATAATTTGGATATATCAACAAAGTTGAAATGGTAAATTGGCCAGCGTAACGATTACAAAAGCGATTACGGTGGCCAATTTACCATTTCAACTTTGTTGATATATCCAAATTATTTCGGTACTCCCACCGACGCAGCCTCTAAAAGTTTCTTTCGAAACTATCAGCTTTTAACAGTCTACTATAGCCCAGTCAGTGAAAGAGCGTGCGGAAATACTAATCCCAATGCCTTATTGAAGCATTCGGAGTCTTTTTTTGTTTCGATATCTGAGTTTGTCTGTATTATCCCCTGAAAAACATTTTCCCCTACTTAAATCACAAGGCTTAAAATTTACCAGGGAGTTTGTCGCTATGTACCTCGTCGAACAGTATAGCTTACCACAAGCATTATATAGGTTTATGATAAAACGTTTGAAGTACTAGGCTTGAAATTTTACCATTTTCATTTACATCATCAGTACGTATAAGCATCACATATCGACATCCTTCTCCTTGGGGTATTCAGGAAGTTTTTCCCGATGACCCTTATTAGGTTAAGTGGCCTAGATTGCCACTAGTCTCCAGTGAATGCCAGTGTCATTTACATTTACACATTCTCTCAGATCATACTACAGATCGATGTGTCCTACAAATCCTCGATACGGGCTCAATCATGGTATACCTTACCACTTAATTTAGTCTATCCTTTAAGTTTACTTGTTTTATTGATTTTTTCCCCTTCGTTTGTCTAGCATTACAGTGACTCACTTTTTGTTGGCCCTCAAATGTGTAGTCCAGCCAGTTGGAGCTATCGTCGCTGTACTGTATGTAATACTCTCTTAAACGAGAGTCTTTATACGTGTGAGAATTTCCTTGAGTTGCGATAGCTGTAATAGTTTTCCTTTCACCTAAATCAATCTAAAGAAGAAACAGAGCTTTTGTTGTACCTCTTGTTAACTCTCGCCCAGAGATTGCGGGCCTTTCTTAAGCAAAAAGAGTATGGCAGAATGGGTATAAATTGAGTAAAACTGGCAAATCATAATGTTTTTACTCAAAATTTTCAAGTGTCAGTATTTCGTTCAGTTTTTCCTTTAAAAAAAGTTGCGAAGAAATCGATTGACACGCAATAAAGGTGTACTAATCGTAGTGACAAAGTTTGCAAGTGCAGCTTCCTTCAAGCAGCCAAGTTTGATAATATCACGACTTCAAAACAATGCACTCATTCAGAACTGGGTTAGCTGTAGGAGAATACTTACTTTGTTCATTAATTTTTCATTTATTTTCATACTGAATAACCCTAATTCCGAGCGTTACTCACGAGAAACCGAGAAATGTGTACTTTAATGTTCAAATAATCCGCTAAACAAGCACTATTGTTTTTTGATTTGCAGTCTTCGATACATACTTAAACACGAAGGCGTGCTATAAAAGGAGCCTTAGGTCCCACTGGACCATTTGTCAATCAACCGTCGTGTGATGTGGAACTCTTAGAGTCAAGTCACCTTGAGCTACAGCTACTCCAAAGCAGTGAACAGCGGGCGCATTCCTCCAAATTGTTTTATGTCTTCATCGCAATACAAGAATTTTTGAGATTTGTATTTCCTTTCTCCAATGGAAACTGTCTTTATTTGTGGCGGTAAATTTGAGATCGAAGTAGGTGGTTCGCACGTTGCCTCATGCCACCATGCTGGTGGAAGTAAACAATAGATATCTCATTGGCTCCTTTTGTTCGTCTACCAGCATTTAAATTTGACCCGCACACGTCAACGGTAAGTGACAAATGAGCCTAGGTCTCCCCAGGGAAGACTTCCTTATATAGCGTGCCTTCTTGTTTAAGGCTGTAATCACCAGTTGCGTTCTTATAGATGTGAGCTGGTTGAACATTGCATCAGGACCCACTATCTATTTCAAACTGCGTGAAGTTCCCACTTGCCACCATAAGCGTCACGAAGTCCGAGTCAGAGCTCTGGTTCGTACGTTGGCACTTTGAACACCTGAAAGACCGGGTACTCTTCTTCCTCCTCTACCACTGACACTTGATTGGAGTAAGAATTCAAACCGCATTTCTTTGCAAAGTGGTTATCCTTTCTGCACCTGTTACACTTCTTGCCCAAAGCGGGGCAAGCCTCGCGCTTTCCATCGTGTTTTCTTCCACAACATCTACAAGGATATCGCAGTTGCTTTAATATGCAGGAGACATTGGTGATTTTTCTTTCTCAGTTTCTTTAACTTGGTAAACGTTTATGCTTGCCGAGGTGAGGTCATCCCCTGCTTTAATTTGAGCTTGAGACATATTTGCGACACGGCAAATATCAAACTTCTTGTCGAGATCGAGTTCGGGTTCCCGCAAAAGCCTCTCCATGGCTTTGTTGTCGGCAATACCAAAGATAATCCTGTCTCTGAGAAAACCATCCGGCGTAATAGCATCAAAACCACACTTACCAGCGATATGGGAAGGGCAGTCATGTACTGATCAAAGGATTCGCCGGGCTATTGTTGTCGTAAATTAAAACTATACCGCTCAAAAGGAATATTCATCCTCGGGTTACAGTAATTGTCCAATCGTTCGATGACAGTGTTAATGTCTTTATTTTCATCAGCAGTTAGATTCCAAGTTTTAAAGACTTTCCTCGCTTCAGGACCAATAGCCGCGAGAAAGGTGGCCATTTGAACCCCATCAGCTTCTTTGTCGACTCTAGCCGCGACGCTGTAGTGTAGCCACAATTCCTTCCACTCGTTCCATTTCTCAGCGACGTTGGAGTCATTTATATCGAGAGAATAAGGCACAGGCAACGATTGAAGATCAGCCATTAGTGGTCAAACCACTTCTAACACCATATAACGACGACATAATGTTAAAAAAAAACTCTATTTAATTCTTTAACTTGCTGGCCGATTACAAGTTGAAAAAAAAAAAACCGTTAAACTACTACCTGCAAATGCAATATATGTAAGCCCCAAACATATGCACATGCACGATAACAAATACTACTAATGATCTAACACTAACTGCATGCTTCTAACGCCATATAATAAATACTACTAACGATCCAACACTAATTAACTGCGTGCTTTTTACACTATATCGCCACAGCTACCATCTGTAACTGCGTTGATGTCACGGAAGATTTCCGTCGTTACCTGTAAAAACTGGTCGAGATTCTTATTTCTCGCAGCCCACATGTCATTTTTGTAATATCCCAGGCGAGCCCGTTTGGGTCGTCTCAAATAATTGGGAGAGCTGGAAAAGGATGAATCCGGAATGTGGAAGTTTTCCACTCCAAGTGGCTCCAAACAAGCTGCAACGAAAATGAACAGTTTACATGAAATGACGGCGTTTTCGTTATGGTGTTGACACTTTGCAGAACTGAGCTCCTTCATAAACTGCTTACATTACGAGAAAGGTCTGAAATCATGTCGTTTTTCAGGTTGTGAGTGAGAAATTTTCGGGACATCTGTCCATTTTTTCGCTTATCGATGTCGTATTTCCCGTTTTTCAATCATTTAATGCCCTATTAACAAAGATTTAGTAATACATAGACAGGTAAAAACGAACGATATAATATCCCGACGTTTCGGCGACTTCATGACGCCATTATCAAGGGTGCGAATGAAGATAAAATTAACAAATGCGAGTTCAAGAGTTACAACTAATTTGCATAGGGGAGGTAGCTACACAAATACTTTAGCACGGATAGAATCCGTTTGCACGTTCAAACTCGGTGTTAATTGTTTGATGTAAAGCATCTCGTTGACAACGACCACGCAGGTGCTGTCCCTGAGGACCTTCTTAGCTGTTTCAAAGTTCTCAAGAAGTGCATGAACAAATTCGATTGTCTTGTCAACGAGATGCTTTCCATCAAACAATTAACACCGAGTTTGAACGTGCAAACGGATTCTATCCGTGCTAAAGTATTTGTGTAGCTACCTCCCCTATGCAAATTAGTTGTAACTCTTGAACTCGCATTTGTTAATTTTATTTTCATTCGTACCCTTGATAATGGCGTCATACGTCGCCGAAACGTCGGGATATTATATCGTTCGTTTTTACCTGTCCATTTAATGCCCTGTTCCCATATTAAGGTATCTGTGTTTTCCCAGTGTCTGTCATTTGTCATTTATCTTGCAGTTTACGCAAGTTAAACCAAATACACTGTCCTATTTCATTTTTTGATTTTTTTTGCCTCCGAAAAACGATATTAATCGCTACGTAATTTTTCATGACGTTCACTTTACCTTGGCAACCGTAGAGTTCCATCCTTAGGCAGATGTGGTTGTACCATTCCTTAACTACGATCCGTACAAATTGAGCACGCACCGTGTTGGCAAGGGCATGTATTTTGTTACCAGTGAGCTCCTGAATTGAAACAACGAAGAAAAGGCTCGGTAAGTAGGAAGTTTACTATAAAACAAACCAAAGTGCCACCAAGCTATGTGAAAAGTCTTTTTCCCTTCCCTTCAAATAGATTGGAAATCTCGCGCTACAGACAGAATCAGCTGACACGTATCAGCTGATGGCACGTTCTTTCTGTATCCGTGTCTTTTTTGTATTATTTAAACTTATTCCTTGTCGTTTTCCCCAAAAGCACCTAGACTCAACGAGGGGGATTACAATAAACAAATTTTTAATCAATTTGTTCAGGCTCGCACATAATTAAACAGACACACAAACAACAAACAAAAGTTGCGATATCAACGAGTTAACTTACTAAGCTAGTAAAATATTATTTAACAATTAAGCAATGGTCTCCGAAAAACTATAAATGTCGCGAAAAAAAAAAAAAAAGCAGTTGACATCGTGATTTACAGACTCAACACCGTAAAATGAAATATTTAGTTCCTTGCATCGCCGCTCGTTGACCATGTTCACCTAGAATATTAGCAGCAGAGGTAAGAGCGGGACATTACGTTGAGCGGCATACCTGGAATATACAAGAAAAAGTGTTTAACCGATTCAGAGCCAAAAGTGCGCTCGCAGATAGGCGCCACACAACTATTAATTTTAAAGAGATATTCTCTAGGACAAAAACACCCAAGTCTAAGGCGAGTCAGTGTCTTATTCACTTGACAATTCCTGCCACTTTGACAATTCTAACCTTAACTCCACTGCCATCAGAGTACTCCGACCAGCTGACACCATCCTCGCTATAAGCAAGTATGAACTTGGTCACCCAGGCCTTCCCAACTGTATCTTCAGGAGAAGTTTTCTCTTTTTTCTGTAACGAAACTCGTGCAATGACGTGAATCTGGTTGAATTGCACTTGAATGAACTCATCCGTAGCCTTTTGACCAGCACACCACGCACCTTTTCCATGATGGCGATTATGACGAGCATTCCATGGTTCGTAACCTTCACCAAGATAGCTGGAGGCGTTTATAGAATTATTGCTAACCATTGAAGATTCCATGCCCAGGTCTTTGTCGCAACCTAAGTAAGTCCAAACAGCATTATTTTTGTTACCACCTGTTACCTACTCTTCTCTAACTGTATTTGTCTATCTCTTGGTTTAATCCATTATTCAATATATTCAATTACAAATTTTGCCTGTAAAATCCTTCAAATGCTCACTCAATTTCTAAAGAAAGTTTATGGTTTGAACCCGAGTGGAACATTTGATCATGTGGTCTAATCATTTAAGTGGCAATGATCCTGAATCATGACTGCTGTCGACAATCAATGTAGAAGTCATCTTCAGTGTCGAAAAGGTTCGCTGATTGCTTCCACTCAGGTTTTCGAACAACAATCCTTTTAAAAGATTAATCTAACGCTCACGATCAAACCTCTCGACCAGCTTATTTAAATTCTGATTAACAAACAATTAGAATAGCAAATAATCTCGTCCCATCTAAATCTTACTCTATTCTTTTTAATGTTAGTCGATTGTTTTTTTTGTCTTCGGAGATGTGAATTTGGGATTAATAGATGGGCATTACTTCATGTAAGATGCGGAAGTGCTTTTTTTCAAATTAGCGATTTTGCGGAAAATAACTCTACTCTTCAAAAAACTACTTGATTCCTGTTTAGTGCCAGAGAGAGGATTTATTTTGTATCAGAGTTTCAAATTTCAAGAAGACCAATGAGTGTGAAGCCAACAGATAACCTGTTGAAGAGAAAGAAACATTTTGGAATTTTTAGAAAATAGTGCACTTAAAATCTGTTACCTTTGTAACCAAATACTTGTACCCGGAGGCAGATTCCATTATGCCAGGCTTTAGCGACAATCTTCAAATAACGAGCTTTGAGCTCGTACAAGAAACCAATCTTCCGAACACTTGCGTTGTCTACATTCGCGGAAAGTTGGGTTCTCGTGTCTTCAAGTCTGAACGAACGAGTGTAAGTAAACCAATTAGCACTGTCCACACTGTATTCAAGCTCAAATTGTGACACATATTCGTCGTTGCTATGGTGACCTTTTGTTGCAATACCAGTCAATACGACCGTCTTTCCAAAGTCAAGTTGGAGGTTTTCATTTCCTTTCGCCTGTTCAGCACACCAGGAACATGTGTCAGTAAAATTTTGTGCATTTTCCGGCTTGTGTCCATGCCTACTACTAGAAGCTGACGAAGTTGAAACTGGTAAGGGATCATTTCCGATACCATACGACTTTGAACATGCTGGAAAGTGAACAAGTCGTTCGTTAAAAGGAGCGAACTAAAATAATAAAGTTTGAAGTCAAAAATGGAATTGAGCTTTCAACTATTGCTTGTTTTTTGTTTCATTTGGTATTTCACGCAAATAGGTAAAGGTTGTTGTTGTCAATGGCGTTAACTCAAGGAGGCTAGCAAGAAAACTGCCAAGATTTAAATCCTCACGCGGACCTTCCAGCTAACGAAAATGCCAAGAATTATAATAATTACATACGGAAATTGGTAAACATACTAAATACAATAAAAAGAAGTAGATCCCAGGGGGTGATATTCGAAAATGTTACTCTTCTGAAAAGCGCAATCGTTTGATCCGGCATACCGTATTTTTCATCAGCAACCAATGTTAAATCAGTTAGGTTATCTTTGGACCAAGTTAGGAAAAAGAACCAAGATTAAAGCCACTTTTTTCTGTCAACAGTTTTATATCGCCTGGATAGCGCCTCCTTCAGAGCTATGCGAGTAATATTATCATAAAATTACCGTCATCGTCATCGTTATCGCCATCATCATCGTCATTGTTACCGTCATCGTCATTGTCATCGTCATCGTTTTCGTCGTCATCATCGTCATCATCATCGGTAGCTTCATCGTAAATGTCATTGCCACTAGCACGGTCATTGTCGTTTCTCGTGATGTTAAAGCCCAGATCAGCGTCTGAAGGTTTATATCCTAGTATATGTTTATTTCGCAGACGTTCCTTCATGCGTCAAAAGTTTTCTCTTAAACATTAGAAGAATTAAATCCAGGTAGTGCTCGAAACGAGGACGCAAGGAGTTAATCTGAGACTATCTAGTTGTTAACATACCTTCACAGCCGTAGAGTTCCAACTGAATAAATGGACGGTTAATCCAGTCTTTTAACACAACCCGAAAGTACCTAGCTGTGATGTTGTGCTGTAATCGGTACCTTGTAGCATAAAAACGATTATCCGAAGGAGTTTGGAAAATCTGCAAGATAGTAAATAGAAACTTCCCATTACTCCTGCAGACAATTTCGTACCGAGAGGGCAAACTAAGTTCAAAGCTTAATTCAAATCCCAAGTGTGACGCCCTACTCCCAGTTCCAAAGCGTGGCTGGAGTGAATTACGTTCGGCAAACAACATTTGATACGACCCACCCCGCCCCTTCCTCATCTTCCCTCTTGGCCTTTGGCGTCAATACACTCGGGAATATGATGGGAGAAATTAGTAAACAGGTAATGCTTTGTATTTTTTGTACTTTGCTATTTTTTTTTTACTTCTTTTCTTCCTTTTTTTTTTTCTTGATATTTGTTTACCCGTACAAGTGAAATTCTTCAGTAGTTGTTTTAGTTGGGAGTTTTGCTTCCGTCGTTAGCAACGGCATCCAATAGACTTCAATCAATGACACAGGTAAGTCGCAAGCTATGATCAAATTTAATCTTTCAGTTACACTCGGTTCAAAGCGACGAGTTTGTTCAATGGCCAATGCATATGGCAGTTGAGTGAAAGCTGGTGAGTCAAGTTATCTAATTGACTAACACAAAAACTATTTATATCACCTTCATGTTTCCATCCTCCATGTAAGAGAAAAATTCACACCCACTCCTACTGTAGTTTAGAACAAATTTGCTAATCCAGTCAATATTAGAGGAAGCAAAATTCCCTCGCACTGTTATAGCAGTCACTGATTTGCCTCCAGGCCCAGTGTCCACCTGAACATACTCGTCCTTTTTTTCAGGTAAAAGAAAATAATCTGGTTTGTTTAATCGAGCATGGATTGGGTCATAATATGTACCACTTGCGACTAATGCATAGTCTGGAATGTCATGGTTTTCCATTCCAAGGGGACTTTCACAAGCTAAAAGGAAAATGCAAAACAGAATTAAGGAACTCTTAATGTTTACCACAGCCACTAATCCTGAAAAAGATCTTTCTTATATACGCTTCAAAGGTTGCATTGCATTACAGGAACACTGCGCCAATGAGCATATTTTGTGCTTGTTTATAACTTTAATGTTCTTCGCATTCCTAAGATCACCAAATACTCCATATCCTTTCAGAAAATCATGCTACCTAGCCAGGGTTGCCCTAATACGATAATCATGTTAAAGATAAAACTGTGGCATTCAACCCACCTTGGCATCCGTATAGCTCCAATCGCATACAAATGTGACGATGAAAGTATTTGGGGAAAATTCTAAAATGGCGTCCAATAATCGAAACTTCCATAACCACAGTTCTAGCCTCGTGGGGATCAGAATTGCCAGGAAATACCTTGAATTTGAAAAACAAAAGTATTGAACTGATGTCGTGTTATCTTTCAAAGATCTTTGATAAGTTGAAACAACCTATCCTCACGCTCAAGATGTTTTAAAACAGCGGAATGCTTGGCAATTAAAATTCTGTGGAGATGCTATTCGCAATTTCAAATCAGTTTGCTCTGCAAATATTAAATAAGGTTGAATGTTTACGCTGATATTCTTTCATGCATAGCAAAACATTATAATTGAAGGTGAAAAAAAGTGTAAGGGGAGATTAGAAAGTAGTTATTTAGGTAGTTCAAAGAGAGATTTTCCCACAGAATCAAGAGCAGCATACAAAAATATCCAGTAAACAAACAACAACGAATGAAACGAACAAACCTTCAAACTACCATCTTCTTTATGATCTGTCCAAGTTATTCCATCCACGCTATGAGATAGAGTAAAGTTTTTCACCCATGCGCTCTCCAAAGTAGGATGTCTACTAATTCCTTCTTTTCCTTGAATTTGCAAACTCCGTACTTTTCTCACGTAACCCAGATCAATCTGCAGATGCTGCATGTTGTCGTTATTTTTAACGCACCATGCTCCACCACCTTCCATGGCACCTAGTCTTCCCATCCAAGGTGCATAGTTTGTTCCAAGCGAGCTGGATGCCGTCATGGCTTCCTTGGGTATAATCCACTCCGTCAGTCCTAGAGGCATCGTGCATTCTAAACACCAAAAGTCATTGAGTGGTCTATTTTTAATCACGTTAGTATCTTCGGGTATAACTGCCTAACACTTAAACTATTTTCGTCGCAATTATTGCACATCCATGTGGAGATGATCACTGCTCCGCTGGCGAAAGTGCAAAACTATTTTCTACTAGCTAGGCCATATGATCTTTCCTGACTGCAACACTTCGTGAAGAAGTATGTTGTCAGTACATCTTCATTCTACGACAATGACCCAGAGGATTTTTAGCTAAAATGACGGTTTATCCATTTTCAATCGTCTAAACAACAAAAAAAAAGAGGAATGATAAACCAATTTGGTCTTCTATATTTGTTTTTGCAATGCAACTTTAAGAACAAGTTGACACGCTTATCAATGAAATTATGGCGCCGTGAGGAGCTCACTGCATTGCCGTTATGAGATAATGGCCACTGCATAATTTCCTTAAAATAACTTACCATCAAAACCATACAACTCCACATTCATGCAAGGCAAATCAGTCCATTCCTCAGGGAGGAACCTGAAAAATTGCGCTTTAACTTCCAAATCTATCGAGAACTTGAATGCTTGTGAGTAATCTGTAGCTGCTATAAACGTCTAGAGGTAAAAAGGAAAAAAATAAAACACTAGATCTCTTTTTTTTTCTCTGAGGAGAGTAAGTACTAAACTAAGTTACTCACCTTTTCTCCAGAGACTGTCTTATAAATGCGCCAGAAGCCACCATCGACGCTTAAAGAAAACTTAAATTTCCACACCATTCCTTTACCGCTCTTTCCTGTCACCGCGATTTGGGTTAGAGATACAACTCGTCCCATGTTTATCTGGAGGTAAGGTGATGTATCAGAAGGGGCAGCACACCAGCCCATGGTATCAAACACAGTATTTAATTTTGCCAACCATGGCTCATGCCCAGGTCCTGAGGTACTGGATGAGGTCATTTTGCTTTTGCTTATTAATCCTGATCCTATTCCAAGGGGATCTGACCAGGCTAAGATTATAGTATAGAGATATTAATACTACCACTGTGAAAAAAATTTTTTCTCCCATCCCAATTCAACTGCCGATCTCTCTCTCTCGCGTGCGCGCGCCTCCTTCTTTCTTTCTCTCTCTCTCGCCTTATTTTTTCTTTTCTACAAATAAACTGAGGTTTCTTCACTAAGTTGGTGAGAATGACCTCCAAGTACTTTTTTTCAGATGAGACATTGTTTCGATTCTTTAAAAATTAATGATCAATACACACGACAGACATTGAGTTTATTACGCCTTTCCTGTACTCGATTGTATGAAAATTATGGAATAAGGGTTAGAATTGTACCAAACAAGTTCATTTTTTACCGATAAAATGGAAAAAAAATCAAACTGAGAGAATGAAACAAAAACAACTCGTCCAGGTAAATTTACCTTCGCAACCGTAAATTTCCACCCTCAAGCAAACATTATCGACCCACTCTACTGCCACAAAACGGACATAACGGGCGACAACTTGATAATGCAGGATTTTTAGAACTGTTCCGTCAGCATTAGTGTTGCCTTGTATTTCCTTTATAGAAAAACAGTTGATTGAAAGGTGATTTTTACATAAAGAATAAAAATAATTATATTTGTTGCGATGATTTAAAGATGCGCGCGCTCTGATTGGTCGAGGAATGATCTCGCTATTCACCTCGCGCTAGCTGATTATAGCAGGCGTGCTGAATTTCCAAATGACTGCCTCGCATTTTTGTCAATGCTTCTGAGGAAGTGATGATAAACGTGATAGAGAAAAATTCAATTCTGGAGAGCACAAAATATGCTACCAACTTTGGCGTGACTCTTTTCAAAAAAGGATATGTGGAGTTTTTCAGACTGAATTTAATTAACAATAATCACTTCGCATTTGGCGATTCATTTTTGAATATGAAAGTTCTCAGACGCATAATTGGCCCTAACAGAAGCAACTTTGATGACTGTTATTCAAAAATGAGGCGTGAGGTACCTTTACTTCTCCATTTTCTTTGTAATAAAACCATTCACCCTCAAGTCTGCTAAACGCCAGTCGATAGATTCTAACAAAATGCGATCCACGATATCTGCCTTGTGTAGCGACTGCAGCGACAGTCTTAAAATGCCCTAAGTCGATCTGTAAGATAAATTTGTCTCGCCCTGGAACGAAGAGACAGTATTCTTTAAAAAGAGGAAAAGCATGAAAACTTACTTGAATGTAATGTACTAATTTCATTCGGACGGAGAAGGTCCAGAAATACTAATTTTGAACAAAGAGATTCTTGGAATAATCGATTTTTCGTTTATCTACTTGCTAATACACGTGGATATGAAATGTATTACCATTTAAACTGTTGTGTTTTACAAGGATTTTCAGCCCTAAGAAAAGCCGTAATTGGAACACGTTAGAATTACGATACTTTTTCACTTGTTGTACATCGCCAATCAGCTGCTGACACGTCACTCGCCTTCGCGCCACTTTGTCAGGTTGGTAAATCAATGGGAAAGCCTTCACTATGCCCAATCCGAGGTAGTTTATCGAAATTTTCTCGGATTGTCGCTGCTAATAACGCTGAAGAATTCGCATCGCTTACAGACATGCAGTGACGTTCAAAATGTTCGAGAAGCTGAAGAAAACCAAAATACTGATGAAAAAACCAACAGTTTGGCAATAGCATTTCTCCTGGCTGAAAACTGACGAAAATAGACAACTTCACAACACTTTACGAATTTTTTTTCCGCAGATTGTGGTACCTTTTTTTCATTCATTAATAAAAGCCAACTTTTCTTGTCAATAAAGGCCTACTATGTTTATTCAACAACAAAAACAATTATGTAGAATTCCTTTTGGAAATCAAAATCGCGCTCAACTCGATGTCTCACTCGTGAGCCATGAGGTTGAACACTCGAAAAGAAATTCCATATCTACACACGCCCATGTATCATTCTCTAAAGGATTAATGAAGAAGAAGTGAGACGAGTAGGTATGAAACCTAACTGAAACCATCAAGGTTTGTGAACTTAAGTTCCGTAACGAAAAGAAAGTGACTTCTGAGAAAAAACATTTGCCATCCATTGGTAAAATAGCCTCCATATTGCTATGCGGCTGTACAGTAATAGATCACAGATGACGTTAGAACGGAGTAAGAACAAGAAAAGAAATGGCACACAAGGAAAAGTCACTAATAAGTGACTGAATCGTAACATACCTCCGACGAACTGGTTTCTTTGTGCATAGTTCAGTCTTACGTTGTATATGTTTGAGGCTACAGAAGAATCAACGTTCTTGCTCGGTATTGAGAAGTCTTCCATTCCCAAAGGTTGGAAACAAGCTGCAGATGAGAAGGAGAAACGATAAAAAAGTCTAAATATCACTGTAAATATCACTGTTGTAGTTATCATTAGTTTCGACACTATTATTAAGGTAGACTTTATTGGTAAAATAATTCAGTGTACACATCAACATCATTGCGGGCACAGCCTAGTCAAAGTGTACCAGGATATAATATATGTATTTAGTAGAATTTCAGAGCTGAGCAAAGAGTTTCCAGCAATCTGACTGGCTGCGCGGTTCCTTATATGACGCTATATAAACCGCATACATAGGCTTAGGCCTGTCGGGTGAGTACCAGGTATTATTATTATCATTATTATTATTATATTATTATTATTATTATTATTATTATTATTAGATTAAGAGTGTCATTTCCCTTCTCCTATATTTTTTTAATGTAATTTACTTTCTTAAGGGTAATTTCGATGCACGTTTTTTGAAATTCTTTTAATACGAACTAGTAGTTGCTTTCGCGATTTTTATATGTAGGTCGTTTTTGTTATCAAAGTTAGTTTGGGTCTGATACGAGTCTGATCCTAGAGAACCGAATTTAACAGATGTGTTCCGTATCAATTAATTTGGAAATGTACGAGAGGAAAAACCATTACCTACGCGAAGTTATTGTAATGTTTTAAGTTTTGAAATAAAGTTATTATATTATTTAAAAATATATATATGTATATAACTAACTGCAGACAGTACTGTTTCGGCCTTCTGGGCCTCATCAGTGCAGTGCTGATGCTAGGATGGGAGAACCGATATGGATCCGCAAACGATCCCACACTTGTGGTATCGTCTAAGCCATGCCAGAGTTCTCAAACTAGAAGAGCCTAGTGAGCTATGCACAATGCTAGCGGCGATGACTCATCCCACAGTGCTCAATTTGGACATGAAAGCAGAGCTTTGTATGCCAAAGAGCTATATCAATATATTATTATTATTATCATTATTATTATTATTATTATTATTATTACTTCTGCTTATTCTTTAAGAATCTAATTGGAAAGACTATATAGATAGACATGCTTGGGTGAGTTAGTACATTGAAAAAGTTTTGAGGCGGTCCGGAAGGAATAAATATAATGTTGCTTATTTCAATAGCAACGGCTATTTTAGCTTTAGAGTGAGCTAGAAAGGTTCCATAATATCACAGACTTTAAATATATCTCACTATCCAAGCGATTGCCACACTGTGAGAGTGTTAGCAAGTGGCAGCACGAATCTTGCTTTAGCTTGGCCCGCACAACTTAGATCGAGGGCCAAAACACATTCACTCAGCCCGGTTCCGGGGGATTAGTTAATATGAGCTTTGATTCATAGTTGCAAACTGCCAGTACTTAGACCATTAATTTTCCTTCGCGTCTCATGTGCTTTTGCAAAGACAACAAAACAAACCCCAAGACTAACCCGATCCGAAATTTCCTGAGCTATTTTGTATTGAACAACAACAATAAGATAAAATCCGGCTGATAAATTATGAATTATTTCTCAGAATTCAACTGATTAAAGACAAATCAGAAATTTTGTTCGCAAGCAAGGTTTTACAGCGATAATGTAAGCGCGCAAGTTTGACAGTGTCACGCAGAAATTTCTCGCAAATTGATGATGATTCACTATAAAGGACAAAATAAAAATGTTTGAGTTTAGGTACTCTAGGTAGTGAACCCTTAATAAAAATCAAGAAAATTATCGACACGGAAGACATAGGAAACTAATGCAATCTGACCATAATAACTATATAGTTGGCCTTTGAAGTGAGTTTCATCTAATTACTAAAAATATATGAAGAAATACCTTTGCATCCATATATTTCTACCCTCATGCAAATTCTTCGGAACCAGTTTATAGGACGAAATCTCACATAGCGACCAATGACAGGGTTCTTTAAATGATGAGTGACAACATGGGTGGTATTGATATTTCCAGAGAAATCCTGCATACAAATTGGTTAAATAGTAATTTAGATAAAAAAAACTGAGGTTTTTGTTGTGGTAATGCCATATATTCTAACAAAGTTAACACCCTGGAGAGTGAGCATTTACCAACCATTTAAGCTAGAACTCAAGGGAATGACAACTCGGGGCTCCAAAAAACCATGCTAGAATTTTGTTTATGGATTGTTTTACTGGTTTTAACTTGAGTTGATACGCACAGTTCCTACCAGTAACAAGGGCTCTGGAAAACAGAAGATCTAAAGGGCAGAAGGATAACTCAGCATCTGCGTTTTAAAACCTTGTACAATTCTTAGCAGTCATCTGCAAAACAACAACGTGAAATCACCAAAACTATGCGTGAAAGAACGGAGACCCCGACGACAAATCACTTGAGTTTCAATTTGGAACTCACCGCAACTTATATAATATACGTTATACTGAAGTTGAGGTGTGGGGCAGTACGAGGAGGTAAACACATCCAGCCATTCGCGAAATTCTAACTAAGAATATAAAATTTTCAACCGACTTCGTCCTCAGCCTTGCCGTCCCGACTGCTCAAGGTCCCTAATTGGTCGCAATTATCATAAAATAAAAATGACAACATCATACACCTTTGCCATAATGGCGGAAAATCTGATGGAGGTCTGAGACTGGTTATGAATAATTTCACGAAAGCGAGGCCACCCGGGCAACACATGGCGACGCGACTACACAAACTCTCACAATTCCTCGAGCTTTTTAACCGAAAATGACATTCCTGGAGCTTCCTTAGGAGATAGAAATCTCTCACAATTCAAGACTGAGGACTTGAGACCATGGTTGAAGGGCAGAGGTGACCCAGCGAAAGGTTTAAAGACAAAAGCAAGCTTGTGACAAGGCTAGTTTCGAGCACAAGATGCGTACTTCGAGGTGTTTTGATTGCTTGAGAAAATTGTCAATTGTGATTACTTACACTTAAATTGACCTAATTTCTTATACTTTAATACATCAAGAGCGGAAAGGTTAAAAACATCATTGATCCTGATCCCAATAATCTTTATTCTAAACGAAAACAACTGCGCTCGGCAAACAACACAAGTTCACACTCCGCCGCTAAACGACATGTTCCCGTCAAATTCTCTGAATCTAGTATGTGGAACTACTCACTTCAGAAGATGCCTCTGTTTACCAGAGCGGAATAAAACAATCATATAACACGCTCTGGGGTCTAGATAATTGTAGATTTCCATTGAAATAGCGTTGTTAGGAAACGAAGTGTAGCAGGACACAGCAGAATTGTCGGCGCGAAATCTTTTAATAGAAAAAGGCTACTTTTTAAACATTCATTCTTCTTTGAAATGCTTTCTATTTCTCTTTAGAGCTCTTCTATTTTCATTTCATACTGTTTCACAAGCGCGACAACACTCTGATCACTCTGAATGCATGCATCCTTCGACTGGACCAAATCGGTCTGAGTTTCGACATCTTTTGTCTTTGCCTAATTTTCGACATTCTTTTCATTAGGTTCAACAGTTGTAATCTGACTCTCTAGCTGTTCATTCGATTTATCATTTACGCTGCTTTCCGAGTGTGCACACCATGAATAAATCCCTGAATGATTGATGAGTAGTTGTTTTACTAGTGAATCTTTGAGGTGGAGGCTTTTTTTGCGCAGCGAAATACGCCACTGAAATACCGAAGGTACAGCAATGGTTTGAAGGCATATTTTGCCCGCAATACTTTTCTTCAAGTCTTCCATTTTAAAATGGTGCGAGCAGACCATGGTTGAGTCCAAGACTTTGAAGCTTTTTCCTTCCTCTCGACGGATTGCATGAAGCCATTGCTTTCTCGCAAGTTTTTCTTTGGGAAACTTGAAGTAGGATATTTATTAACCGTTTACTTCGCGATATCCCCTTGTAGTCCATGAAGGAACACAGCAGTGGCATGGCATTGTACATATTAACTTGAGCCTTAGCTATATTAGTAGTCGATTCTTTGAGAAATAAAGCTTTTTGGATCGATTAATAAATTGTGCCAGAAACTTTTTGACAAGCGCTCACAAGTGCACAAATCCATGCCCGGGTGGCCTCGTCCCCATGCACTTGTTTTAGTCTTCACTCGGCCGCCGCCATTATGGCAAAGGTGTATGGGCAACATGAATACCAAGTTATCTAATTGGATTAGTACAGTATCTTCCATGAATTAGAAGACAAATAAAAGAGCTATACGATACTATATTCAGTCCTTGCTGATGTATAACTATAGCAACAAAGGGATCCTTACCCTTATGGCGTTATTTTCGGTGTAGTTCCACCAGTCCAGTGAATCACGTCTGAACTGCATCATGTAGCTTGTAACCCATGCGTCCTGGATAGTACATCCGTGTACTGAATACTTTCCTTGCGTTGCTACTCGTCTCACGTGGTACGGGTGTTTCAAATCAACCTCCAAATATTGATTCTCATCGCTTCTCTGAAGACATTAATATGATGATACATCGAGTTTCTCGACCTTGACACCGACTCTTGTATTGTATTAGCAAAACTATTGATATTTTAAAAGAAAATCAACGGTGAAAGAGAAATTAAAGCAGAATAAGATGGGCTATCTGCGCTAGTTATTTCGACATATTTGTAATTCATGGCAAGGCTCCCCAATGCCTTCCTTATGGCGTATTGACTGAGCATTCAATTCAACAGAGAATTCAACAGATTGGTTCCAAAACTCAATGGTGTCTACCATCTGCCTTTGTCTCATGTTCGGGCCTAAACTAACATTTTACACCTTTCGTTTCATTCTAGCTAAGTTTCCTTTGGTACTCGTCCTTTTCAGAAATTCAGCTGCGATCAACTATGATAATCACGCAAGGGATTGTGGTGGCAAGAATCGACGTATTCTCTAAAATTACCAGAGCAATCATTCTAAGAGATCCTGATTTTCTCATGACTATTACACCCAGCTTTTATTTATGAGGAAAGCTTAAAGTGCCAACAAACCCCTGCACACCATCCACCTTCTCCTAGCCGACTGTGCAACCTGGCCAGCCAAGGTTCGTAATTCACCCTCAAAGCACTTGACGCTGTAATATCCTTATCAGATATTTGACCACTCTCCATTCCCAGGGGATCAATGCAGTCTGGAAAGAAAAGGCACCGAAGGGCAAGATATCTGTCAGACTTGTATCATATTATGGTCAGTTTAACACATTGGAGTTACGGTGTCGTGTTCTTCTCCACTTGCAAGAGAAAAATTAATTCCGATCCTCACTTCATATCTGCTTACATGGATAGAGTCACAGAACACTGACCACAACAAAGTAATCACACAAAGTGATCAAAAAGTTAAATTTGTGTTCTGTGCTAATTTCAACCTGCAGTCACTTTTTTCCCATTTCCTGGGGCAAAGGGAAGTTACTACGAACGTCCACTGTATTCATAACGATGGACCATGCATCAACACGTGAAGAACGACGTACGAATGGGCGTAAAACAGGTAGCTATATGGCATAGTTTACTGTACTATTCCTTGATAAATGATCATTTGATGCTGTGGTCCATAAAAATTCAAAAACCAAGGAGTGGCTCATGGCCTTCGTGATAAATCATGATTCCTTACCTTCTTTAGCAAATACTTCCAGCCTTAAACAAGGGTGGTTGTTCCAGGTTTTTGGGTGAAAACGAAGATATCTTGCACGGAGATTATATTTAATACTCACTTTGACCAAACTATGTCGATGTGTGTTCCCATTAAATACCTATACAGAGGATCACATAATACGGTTACTTGCAATCAATATTTCCTCAGGTATGGAAAACCAACATTTTTCACTCTGTTGAAGAGAAATGTATTGTAATCTTGTTATTATTAAAACAACAGCTAGGTGTAACCTGCATTATGAAAATCACTTTTGAAAGTTTACACGAGTACCTCTTTCCGTCACGACATTGGATGCTCTCTTCAGTTTAAGCTCACCTTCACGTTTCCCCATTCTGTGTATTGCTTCCAAAACAGCCCATCAAGACTGGAACTAATGCTAAAAGTTTTCACCCATTTGTCCCCTGGTAAATGAGATTGAACTGCGATGGCCTGAATAACTTTGGTCATTTTCAAATCTATTTGAAGGAACTGGTTGTTGTTTGTTTCATTGCTTTTTGCACACCATGCTGATCCGGGGCCATCATGGGAGTTGTTGTGTATCGCCAAACGTCCGTGCCAGGGCGTTAAAACAGATCCGTCGCAAGTATAAAAATTAGGATAACCGTCTGCCATACTAGTCAGGTTTGAGAAATCAACAGATCTCGAGTACACTGAAAAGAAAAATTCACCTACTTAATTTGTATGAACTTTTGTTAGAATTAAGTTTAAAGAAAGAAACTAAGTACAGCTGGAAAGACATGAACATTTTGCATCGTCGGTTCGCTGGGAGATCTTGGAAAGGCTTTTAATTTGGAGCTAATATGCTGGAAAGCTAAGAGAGTTATTCTCTGAATTCAACCTTGTAGTTTTAATAATCAATACTAGAGTGATAAACTAGAAAAATAAAAGCTAACCCTGGCATCCGTATAATTCAACCCGCATATTGGGTCTCCCAACCCATTCTTTGGGCCAAAAGCGCACGAAGCTTGCCGTGACAGTCCGCTCAAGGTAATGCTTTGCCACAGTGTTGACGAGCGGCGTCCCAATAAACATCTAAAATAAAGTAAAATAAAATATTTTGAACTAATGGGAAAAAAATACCAATGACAAAATATCATTGAACTACAGTATCATAAAATCAAATAAAATGATTAAGATTTAGATATATCTCTGTTTTCGTGGAAACGGTCGTGAATTGTTATCACGAAGTGCCTGGATCTTTATAAAGCCTTGACTTCTCATCATGATCAGCGCAGTCAATGAAACTAACTGGGTTTCGTAGCCTACGTATCACAAACATTTATCTGCCCCACGTCGTATATAGCCCCAGGATACAAAATAAATAGAGGAATAAAAACTTCTTTACCCTGACTTCGCCATTCTCTCGGTGGTAAAACCAATGTAAACCATCTCTGGAAAAAGACAATTGGAATTTGACCACGGCAGACTTTATGGTCGAGTGGCCTTGAGTTGCAACAGCAGTAAAGCGATATTCATCTATGCCATTTCCAATTTGCAGAAAAGAGTCCTTATCATTATGGCCTCGAAGCCATGTGTATGTATTGAAAAGTCTGGCTTTTGCAGCATCATGTCCAGAATTAACGGACGAAACTAGAATCGACTCAGATGGCCAGTGAAAATCTTCCATGCCAATAGCAGAAGAGCAAGCTGAGTAAAATGAAGATCAACCAAAAAAAAAACATAAATTTTTCTCAACAAATATTTATATCCTCATGAGATTTGTCAAAAAAAATCTTAACGGAAATTCTTTAAAAATTGCCCGGCCACCAGGCACTTTTATAGCCAGAGTATAATTTGAAATGCTAGTTAATACTTATTTTCGAGTCTTTCCTATTCATTTTATTTTTTTTGGAGTCAACTCCACTCCGATTAGATGTATCTGAACTAATTATATCGCCAGTGAAGTTACAATCAATTTTTATTGTGGACCAAGGTACTGTAATTTGCTTGTAATCTGCCACGAAACAAGACGAGTTTTGATTTTTTTGCATGAAAAAATGACATGGCATTGTAATAATTGTCATGAATGTTTGTCTCTTGTTCCATAGATATACATATATAGGCCTCCCATGGTGCCTTTTGGGTGGAGTAATAATCCTCCCCACTCTTCTAACTAAATTTGTTCAAGAACGTCTTACTAACTTTTACATCCAAAAACTTCAACCCGCATGCATGTCCATCCAAACCACGTAACCGGAAGAAACCTTATTTGTCGAGAAGTTATTCTTTTCAAAAGTGTATGTCGAATAACTTGAATGCTCTGTGAATTTCCATCAAAGACCTAAAAGGTTGAAAAAAAGAGTTACTTTGCAAATGTTATTTTAGAAAATACAAGATTGTTCCTACACTCTTTCTTCTAGAAAGGAAATCCCCTCTGCAAGGCATCTGCAAGTATAACGAGCCAGACTTCTCTTTTCACGCAGATATCAGACAAGAATGGCACTTTTTAATGTGGGAAAACAGGACAGGGGTATCAAAGACAAAGCACAGCTGATAATTTTATCTGCTAAAAATTATATTCGTATGGATCTTTGAATCTGATCTTGATTTCTAAGTTACGCTCACCTTCGGAGAAACTCCATCCTCAGTGTAGTTAACCCAAAGCATATGATCGTCAGTGAAAGATAAGCTAAAGTTTGTCACCCAAGCTCTGAAACGAATTGCCCATTCAGATGTTTCGTACTTTCCTTGAGTAGCAACACCCGTTATGATATGTATTTGAGCCAGATCGACCTGTAGGTACTGTTTCCCATCATTTTCCAGTGCGCACCAGGCTCCCTCGCCGTCTCTACTGTAGAGTCTTGCCAGCCAAGGCTCATGGTCCACGTCATACCATGACGAGGCTGAAAAGGCTTTATTTGGTACCACTCCACGCTCAATACCAACTGGATGTGCGCATTCTGGAAATACATGCGCTAAGTAATTAAGTCATTGGGCGGAATGTGACGACACTGATGAACTACTAAAATTAGAAGTGTTCTGGAAAAGCGTTTGGGATTTTTTAGGCTTGTTAGGTTATCTTGAAGTCCTAATACGAGTCTTCTGAACCTTGTTTTGTCATGTGACGAAGACCACAAATATAGTTTTGCTTTTGAGTGATTTTTCCCCTGACCATTATAATAGGGTTTCATTCTCGGACAGTAATTGCCATCGCCAATTGTGTTTGGATTTTTCTTCTGACCTTGCCTAGAGTCCTCAACGAGCGGTCTTCTTTATTTAATCAACCGAGGTCAGTAGTCCCGTAAGTCCACACACGCCTACCGATAGGATATCTAAGAACGTCTGCTTAGGGTTGAATGAGTCATTAAGAAAAGAGTGACAATCGCCTCGAATAAAAGTTACCCATCAGACTCTTGGTGCCTCCCGTTTGCGCGCGGTGATCGAGCTGGCTCACACCAACAGTCCAGCAACATCATATATCATTCATAACAGATGAAACGGCAAATTTGGAGGGACCCCACTGAAACCGTTTTTGCCAGGTCTGTTCCCTCATTAAATACTGTTATTGTTATAATTAGGGGAAACGCATTGCCAGGAATGTTTCTAAATGTTAGGTTTTGATATAGCTTTCATAGATACTGAGATGAATAGCGGCCATCCATTGATTATGGCGTGATGCACTGTAAGCAATGTGCGTAATCTACTGATAATGGAATTGTATTGTGATCATGTGCCCTTATGTACATACAGGACGTACTTCGGGCTCGTATTTCACATCACATTGTGTGGAAATTCAAGCAAAGGCAGTTTCCAAACAGACAATAGAAAAAAAGACTCGGGAAAAGACTCTTACTTTTCAACAGAAATTTGCGTAACATACGGAAACATACGTATGATGCACGATCCTCGCAGTAGAGAGCGCTATTTATGCAATAGCGAAAATCAGACCTGAAAAAAATCAGGCATGTACGGGATTCGAACCACTGACCTCTGCGATACTAGTGCAGCGCTCTACCAATTGAGCTAACAAGCCAACTGGGAGCAGGCCGTTAAGTTGATTCGTAATAAACCCGTGATGATAAATCAGATACAATGAATATATGAAGTTCATATATTTTGAACTGCGGTTGTAAATACGTATGATGCATGATCCTCGCAGTAGAGAGCGCTATTTATGCAATAGCGAAAATCAGACCTAAAAAAAATCAGGCCTTTACGGGATTCGAACCACTGAGCCACTTTGTGTTCAGGAATCACGAACCTTCACAACCGTAGACCTCTACTCTCATGCAGATTGCTTCATTCCACTCCACAGGAAGGAATCTCAGGAATCTGCCCGTTACATGTTTGTAGAATTGGACTTCCTTCGCCGTGTTGTGATCTGTATTGCCACTCAGGGTCTGTAAAACATGCAGACGTAAGGCGATACGTAAAACGCTAATGAATCATAATATTTCTCCTTCATCACCATTCGGAATTAATAATACAAAAACTTCCTTTTCATAAAGGGAATGGAAACGTGGGTCTTAATTAATGCAATTTAATAACTTTTTTCGTTGAATGTTAATTAATTTTCTAGTGAGGAGAATGTTACAGAAGGAAAGAGATATAGTGTCAGACTGGACAAGACATATTTTCACCTGAGCCAAGAGAGAGAAAAGTTGGACACCACTAAACTTTAGACTCGGTGCTACCCCACTTGCACAAGAGATACTTCTCTTAACCAGGATGTTTGTTAGTCCTTATTTTATTCCTGTGCTGAATCATTGAACCTATTATGAATCATAATTCCAACCTTTGACTTGCTTTCGTCAAGAGCTTTCCTCCAAAATATGTTGTCCATACTGTAAGCCACTTCATAACGGATCACCCACTGCAGATTGACAGGATGACCCTGGGTGGCGACTCGCGCTACCGTATAAACTCTTCCTAAATCTACTTGAAGATACTGTTTATCGTCATTTCTTCCCGCGCACCAGGCCTTCCCATTGTTTAAGCGACCATTCCAGGCATCACTTTCAGCTGGTGATTGACTCGATGCAGTGAACTGTACATTGGATAAGTCTCCGCTCTCCACGCCAAGAGGGTTTTGGCAAACATCTGCACATTTTACAAAAGGCTTTAGGAAAATTTTGTCTATACATCCTATTATTGTGGTATCCCGCGTAATTGATGAGCATTGGAGGATGAAAATGTGACATAACTCTCATCTTACAAATCTAATTCAAAAGATTTTTATGAGAATTGAAGGTTTGAAAGATTGGCGCTAAGTATATGAATAGTAAAGCTTTACGCACAGATGACTCTTTCCACCAGTATATCTAGAAACTAATGAGGACGAATGGCATACGGCGCTAAGAATGACAGTCTCGTCTTTTCATGGCTATCCTGGAGACAACGATGCCATTATAATAGTCCCAAAAATTATCAAAGAACTGGATTCTGACTAAACTAAACTGAATTTGTTGTGAAAATATGAATTGAGTCACCTTTACTGCCGTACAACTCAACTCTCAATCCAGGGCGATTATAATACGTTTCAGGCCAAAAACGTACACATAATGCTGTTATATTATGTCGGAGGTAATTCTTTACTACTGTGTTGGGATCATTGTTGCCACGAAATATCTGAAAAAAAAAAGGAGAGGAAAACTTTGATTCTGAATTTTCAACTAACATTCCAGCTTTAAAAGTTAAGGTGATAGGGACTGACTTATTGTTGAACGGTATCTGTGTTTATTTTCAAATTTTACTCGCTTTTAGGACCCTAATTTCTCCGATAATAAGTTTTGTATTAATATTTCAATCGTTACCACTGTAAACTTAGTATCTCTTTGTGGTAAAGAAATCTTCAGTCTTTAGAGAGCGCGCGAAATACTTTTGTGATTAATTAAAATAACTGGTGTACCAGCCGAGAAATTTCCAGACATTTCTACCCCTAAAAGGAAACAAATCGGAAAAATCTCCTAGAATGGTGTACGTTTCAAAAATTTCATTCCAACATTTATCATTTATTCAATATCAAAATGATCACTCGTTTTCGATTTTAATTTTGGATTGACAGTGGCGGATCCAGGGGGAGGGTCTGGGGGTCCGCACCCCCCTATCAAACCTGACGCTTACAACTTTGAGATATGATCGTATATCACTTTTAACTGGCTGACTTTTTTATGAATCCAAATAAACGGTAAGCGGCCAAGGAATTATAACGTGTAACCGCGACTGGTGGGAGGGTGTGTGGGGAGAAGTAATTTGCCTCAAAGAGTCCAACAGTCCTTTCTGAACCAAAGTTTGGGCCCCCCCCAATCAAAAACTCCTGGATCCGCCTCTGATAGACCAGACTGACCTTAACTTCGCCATCATCAATGTATTCCATCCATTCGTCTCCCCACAAGCTGTAACTCAACTTGTAACTTATTACCCAGGCTTCGTGATATTTATTCTTGAAACCCTGTGTGGCTACAGCTGTAATAATGCTCAGCTGTCTTCCGATGGAGATTTCAAAGAAGTTTCCCGCTCTTGGATAAGCTGACCATGCGTTCTCCAAGTTATAGAGTCTTCCTTTTCGTGCATCGTAAGCGTACTTATGGTGAGACGCTGTCAGATATTTATCTTGAATCACACTACTATTTTCCACCCCTAACGCTTCTGAGTAAGCTGTAGAAACATAATTTGCGACTAAGCTCTTGTGATTGTCCCCTATAGTCTCCGTTGGTGTTGCGTACCCAAGATCCGATCTCACTATGTCTAAAAATAAATTGCTTATGTCTGCAAAGTAAATCGCTTAGGGTGATTTGCAAAGGTGATGGTTTTAAAGGATGATCCTTTAATCACCAATTAGGATTAATCCAGTGCACAGCCTGTCACAGCTTGCAATCAGTCTATGTCATCGTTTTATATCATTCACTTATATATCCCATTACTCAGTGCTACTCATCGAATGCTTTAGTTTGACATTTCAGAATTGAATATTGCTATAATTTTCCCAGTCTGACAACTTCTTTTGTGATACGAAAGTAGAGGTTGTCGGTCTTTTTCTTTTAAGATAGTCCTCTTATTATCCTAAATTGAAAGATCTTTTCGATTACTCACTATATAAATGGAGCGATATAAATGTGGTAAACTCACCATCGCATCCAAATGCTTCAACCCTCATACACATATCACCCTCCCACGTCACTGGGTAGAACCGTAGGGCCGCAGCTACGATAGGCGGATTTATTTGGTGCTTCACTCCAGTTCCCCGATTTTTATTTGCATCAAATATCTTGGAAAAAAAACCGGCAATATGAGAGCAGGCAATTGGATAAATAGTAAGTCAATAATAGATGTGGAATCGTTTCCTATCTTCGTGTAAGCGTCATAAACTTTTCCGGGTGTAGTTGCCTTTCATTTCTGATAAATCAATGGATTGACGAAAGAGTAAAGAGATGAATCAACAATTGAGAGGATACACATCGTCCTAATTATGATTTAGTTTGATCTTTTTTTTCTCACCTGATAGAAGTGAGCGTTCGAATCATTTTCCATCCTACGTATACACGTCATAAACGTTCCCAAGAGTATTTCCCTTATTGTTTTCTATCTCATCTGTTATCGTAACGTTGTTACCTTATTTTCACTGGTATCTTTTAATTTTATATCCCTTTTGGGTTCATGGTAAATTAATCTGTATCATCAGAACAAATTTATCGCCTTGGAACGATTGAACGGTTTTTGGCTCCAATAATTAAGCATAGATTTGTGCATAAGCCGTTGTATCACGAAGGAGTCTTTCAAAAAAAATTCCCTTTAATCGGGTAATGCAGTAACCACATCACATAAATCGTTATTAATTAAAAAAATATCAGAAGCTACGTTTCTTCAAAGCGGACAGCGGCAATAGAGAGTCAACCTCGTTCCCAGGGCTTTTTCCCTCACCTGGGGGTGGGACCCCCAATCATGGGAAAAGGCCCTGGGAACGAGGTTGAATACAGAGTAGCCTTTTCTAACGATATAGAAATACTGCTGACCGCCATCGCAAACTCACTATCCTGCTGTTTTCAGCCTCGTTCCCAGCGTCCTCTCTCTCCCTCCCTCGAGAAAATACCCTGGTTGCAGCTGGTTACGTGCCCTTGTAAAACAAAGAACGCCATAGGGAGGATGGATTCTCGACCAATAGACAATTTAAATCTCGAGTGCATTTTCAACATGGCAGTAACGTTCCTGAGTAGACCTCAACTCGCTCGATATTCGACTAGTTATACAGACATTTAGCAGATATCGATTTAAAATTAAACAACGAATTTTTCTAGAGGCCTAATATCTAAATAACAATTTAATGTCAGTACATCGCTAACTTTTCTGATTTTTTATGGTTTTTTATGGTTGTGAAAGGGAAGGGATATAGCGCACATGTTCTCCAAGCTCAATGTGTAAGTCGGTAGTGTTAGTTTTTTTTTTTTATTTTCAGTTAAACGCCTTCATATGCGACCAGATTTCAAGACTGGAAGAAAAATGGTTTTAAGCAGCGATTTTAAGGACGAACGGGGCCGAATCGTGCGAAGAAAGTACATTGAAAATGGGATTTATTGATTCGGCCCAAAGTAAATCATAAATAAACACAATGAGAACTACAACGAAAGGCGACAATAAGACAAACGAGATCGAGAAAATGACGGACTTCAAATTGAATCAATCTAAATCGAAAGTTACTTTAAAAAGGTAACTCAAAATGTATGAATTAACTTAACGATGAACAAAGATGTTATGTACAACTAAGCCTTAGATTCACAACGTGTAAGCGATAATATCAAAGCTACGAAACCCTAAACATTACCAGGTGCCTGGTAAAATATATCTTATTTCCGATAAACTTTCGCCTTACTAGGGTACTTTCTCAAAGGGGAGGGGGGGAGGACCATGAGAACGAGTTTGTGCTGTTTCTCGAACGGCAAAAAAGTGAAACGCGTCATTCGCGAATACACGCCGTAACATGGTAACGTCTCACCTCCGGTATGTTGCCTTTTCCAAAGAATTTCCATTTCCCGCCATCTGTGCTGTATGAGAGTTTATAACTAGTCACCCATTCGTCATAGTTATGACTTCCTTGACTGGCTACCGCAGTTATTAACCGCAGTTTAGGACCCAAATCAATCTATATGCAAATAGATACTTTTAATCTAAATTGCGAAGCTAATGCTTTCGCCTGCAAGTTTATGATGGTTGCAAAATCTCATCCCAATGTAATTCTATTGATCGTTTAGTCATTAGATATCCGGTTGGTTATTAGTACTGAAATGCTGTAACATGTACTAAAGTCACTAGTAACGTTTTCTTAATGTTTTAATAACCTGAAGATACTGCATATCATCAACCACAGCTGCACACCAACTGCGTCGTGATTGGTTGTTCAACCGACCATACCAAGGATCACTCCTTCCAGGCTGCCAAGTGGTGGCAGATATCGAGTCATCAGCGATTTTATTGGTTGAGAGACCTAACGCATCTGAACAGTTCGCAATATTCCCTGTTTCAAAAGATTTCCGTCAGCAAGAGAATACAAAAAAGAGACCAAAAACACAGTTAATCAATTATGAAAAATTTAAGGATTGCAAATAAGGAATCGATGGCCGGGCCCCATTACAACAACCCTTATTATTTTCTTTATTATTTTCTTTATTATTTTCTTTATTCTTTCCTATCACTTCTCCTTCACTAGACTAAACTAACTCTGAGGCTTGTTCAAAAATTTAGTTGCAGTTTAAAGAGGAAATATGGCTCAACATCTCCGCGTTAAAAGGTCAGACCTATCCGTGTCTTTTCTCGAAAAAACCACCCTATTCTTTCAACGCAAATGCATGCTCAGAGGACTAAAGTCAGCCTACGTTACTAGATGGTTTGAGTCATGTCAGCGTGCATCCATGTGACTTCGTTCGAGAACTTTGTTGACGCTGCGTTTTGAAACAACATTCTCCTGATCTGGTTACTTGGCATATGTCAGGCTGATCTGGTGAAAGGTATTAATTTTGTAAGGGGTTTACCTCGAATAAGCAAGGGAATCACACCGATCTGAAACAAAAATGAAACTTAATAGTTTAACTGAATAGATATTTTATATAGAGAGGGTCTACTATTTTTCAGCTAATTTATCAACAAGGTCCATAATATTACACAGACTGGTGAATTAAGCTTTCGATTGAATTTGACTAACTACCAATGCATTTTCGGTTAACATTGCCGAAGACTTATCAGTCGTAAATAGCAAGAATGTAAGAGGATTACCACAATTTAACGGCGTATATTTTGAATCTATCGTTCTATTAACATACAAGGACTAAAGAAGTCATTGGGCGATATCCTTTAACCTATCTTTTGATTTGTTTTGGTACCCTTTTATTAGGTAAATTAAGTCATTCATGACTTTAATTTTCCTCAAAGACAAAAGGTATTTTATTGAAGACCCGATATTTCAGTCGATGTATACAGGGCGTCTATAAAATATGGATAATTTTCACTGGTTCTAGAATAACAATGTTAACTACTGCAATAAAGTTGCCTCAATGTAAAGAATGCACCGAACAAAGTTGCCTCATTGTAAAGAATGCACCATATGATTTCTAATAAAATCATCTGCTTAGACTACTCGCTAGCGGTCAAAAGACAAATGAATAAATGGGGTAACTTTCTAAAGAAACTGTGGCGCTGTGCCGGTGGTAACAAGGTAATTTGGTTTTATCAACCAAGTTGAAATTGTAAATTGCCGACCATAAAGAGTTAAATAGCTGACATTTCGAGCGTTTGCCCTTCGTCAGAGCGAATGAATGAGCGATTATTTCGCTCTAAAGAAGGGCTAACGCTCGAAACGTCAGCTATTTAACTCTTAACGGTGGCCAATTTACAATTTGAACTCAGTTGATATAACCAATTTACTCGCTAGCGAGTCGAATCAATAATTTTTCAGCGTTTATCTGAAACATAATGAAAGGCACTGAGTAAATCGCGTAAAAAAGACGGTTTAAGAATTGGCAAGTCATAGAATTAATGTTAGCATACTCAACACTAATTAACTGATAAACGTAAATTTCAATGGGATAATATGTTCAAGTTTTTAAAAAAAAATCTTTTTTCGAGGTTTGTTACGTTAGCATGACATTGGTAGTTAAGATACTAGAATGTTTACCCATGCAATGAGAAGGTGATGTAAATCATTTCGCCTTGATGTCATTTGTAAAATGTGGGACTCAATGGCTAAACGTTGATCAGAGGAAAACGCGCTGCTTTGCCATACGATTAAGGACTCCACTGCACGAAACTGAATTATCAGGAGTGACAAACAGCACGGGCTGACTTAATCAGTTTATGTTTATGCATTAGAATTATTGAAAGGAAACATAGAAAGTGAAAGACGCCCTACAAATCGTCGTAGGATAAGAAACCCTATCTAAAAACGCTTGTGATAAAAACTAGAAGCAAAGAGATCTATGGATTCCAGATAAGAGCTGGAAAATCATTCATCAGTTTTGTGCTGATATTGATTGAAGATGTGATTTATTTTCGAAACACACAACCATTCAAGCTGATTTTATCAATAATGCAGAAGATCACAGCAATGTAATTTCTCGCATCACCGGCGATGGTTCGATCAACTTATGTTTTTGTAACTGGTAACCAGGACTTCGAACAAGGCAGGTGCTGAATTTAATTAGAAATAGAAATTACGACAGCTGACTAACTCAACTAGTGTCGAATCCTCATTTGTGTGGCACTATTTGGTGCCTACTGACTTAGGAGTGGACTCAGCTGTGATCGGTCCTCAGTACTAGAACAATTAGTTCACATCCCCGATCAAGGACTCCTTTGCTGAAAAGGAAATTAATCCGGCACCTTATTTATTCTTACTAAAACAATCACAAAACGTCAGCCACATGTTTTCCTCTAATAGGCTAAAACCTGAGCTTGCGACTTTGCTGGTATTAACACTGGTACCCCCAGAAGTGATCCAAATGTGACTTTTCCCCCAAAATTTTTTGTTCTCGATTTGAAACAAAATTCCCGTGACTAGTTTACAAGGAAGTGCATAGCAGCTCTAGGGAAGAATTAACACTCAGATCTTAAGAGTTAAAGGATCAGTTAAACTTAAATTAATGGCCTGTAGGGTGCGACGATTAAGAGGAGTGACCCTTATGCCGCGAAAGTCCGTTTTCTAGATACCGGACATTCAAAAGTATCGATGAATGCTTGAAATTGGCACACCGCTCGATGGTTAAGCACAAAATCCGTTTCGACCCAGAAATTTTTTCTCAATGTTACGGCCTTCAAACTCAAGAAAAGCAGTCTTAAGCAACGCAGTTTTTCAAAATTTCCCGCGCATGCTTTCGGAACCTCCTAGAATTTCGCACCTCCGTTGCCCATCACTAAGTTTGTTCTGCTGCAGCATCCTGATAGAAAAATGTCAACAATTTAGGCTGGCATCTATCTAATGAAACCAAAACCGTGTATAAAACTTTTCGGAGTAAGTAGCTAATGAAACAAATAACGAAGAAAAGATCAACGCTTGCTAGGTAAAGAATGCTTTTATTTGGTATCGCGCACCAACTGTATTCGGTTGGAAATATTTGTCTAAAGCCAATGAATGCAGATGAATTCACACAACATTACTTAAGTACTTTATTGGCTCGTCCCCACGGGGCTTATCAGAGTCAATGTTACAGTTCAAAATTAAAAAAATAAAACGCAGAAAGCTTAACACAGGACAAAGGTTGACTAAAAATTAAATAAAACAGCCATAAAAAAGCTTTCGCTTGAGTAGGCGCTTGTACTCCGTTATGGATGGACTAAGTTCGAGGACATGCTACAACTCATTCCACAGAGAGGTCCCTCTATATTGAAAGTTTCATCTATAAGCGCCATGTATAAAAATATTTTTATCACATTTATTCTATGCTTGGAAACAAATTCAAGTTTCAGTGAGATTCCATTTCATTCAAATAATAACCGCCTCCCGGTTAGCTCAATGGACAAAGCGCTGGACTGTTGTGCGGGAGGTCGAGGGTTCGAACCCCGGCCGGACCAACACTCAAGGTTTTAAAACAAGTGAGAAGAATATACTACCTTTCTATAAAATCAAGAAATGGTTGGATACTCTAGTCTTCTCGGAAAGGGACGAATAAATGGAGGACCCGTCTCCTGCAGGGTTAGGGGTAGGAGACGTTAATTCCCCATGCACAAGATTACTGTGTGATGGATGTCCTCCCCTGGGGTGGGATGGTTGGGAAGGTGAGATCTATATGGACTGAAGCGGCTGCCAGAGGCGCCTGAGAATGCTGACGTCCTATCTCAACCTTAATAACATTGTAAAACCTTAGCAACTCAGCCCATGCTGCTATTAAGGTATCGTATAAACCTTTCACCTAAACCTTTCACTTTCACCTTCAAATACAGTAGTTTTAAGAGACGTATAATTTAGTAATACCTTCCTAACCGACACTGGCCCTATAAATCGCAATTTTTGACAAAAATATCTTAAGCTTGACTCTCGGAATCCGGCAATTGTCAATATCTTTTCAATGAATATTAATAACTATCAGTGAAATCAAAACATTATCTACAAGCGCTTTAAAAACTACAACTTCGACAAAATGCATACAGCTTCGAGTTTTTCCGTCATTCCAAACAGTAAGCATCATCATGTCCCCAGCTATGCAAGTGCGTCGGCTTCGTTACGATCTGAAACATTAAGTTCGAAAGACAATTTGGGTTCGCGGCCTAGGTAGAACGTCATCACTTCTAACATCTTCGCATCCGCCTCACAATAACCAGAAATGGAGATGGCATGCCACTGCTCTACAAAGGAAAGCTCCGAATCAGCGACATCTTTGTCCAAATTGTGCAAGGAATTTAGCCTTTCCCTAAGTAATTTACGTTGCTTCTTGAGAACAAGAAGATTTTCTTTAACACTTTTACTTTTCACGGTTCCGTTTCCATTCCCTCCAGATCTCCTCCAGACTTCGTTTCCAGCTTTAAACTCAGAGTGACTACCAAAGGAAGACTTCAAATAAGATAATAGGAAATCAGCCATTTCGTACTCGGAAGACTTCTCGCCAATCTCAGCATTAACGTCATTGTAAGTGTCCATTATGACGGCCAGGATCATGTTGATAAGAAAAAATTGCATAGCTATCACAAACAGAGCAAAAAACAATGGCCCCAGTATAGCCTCCGAATCACTCAGCTCCATAAAGTATGCCTTTCCTAGTGTCATAGCCAGTGTAGTTTCACAGGTCGTGAAAAAGTTACTAAATCCTTCGATCTCACTTCCAAAAACAACGTAACCAAAGATATTAAAAGCAAAAATAGTAAGTAACACTTGCATTCCTAGTGGTAGCAGCTCTGCTGCGGCACGAGAAATTGTATGCGAAAGGACAGCAATGTGACGGTTAAAACTCAGCAATTGGAGAAACTTTAAGGTAGCAATGAATACAATGGCACCCATAACATAAATGCTAACTTCGTCCCACTTCACTGCATAATGAAAGCTTACGAATATAAATGGGTTCTCCTGAACTTTTTCGATAGTCCAGTTTGTGTTCATCAGTCGGATGAAGAACAATGCTATAGCAGAGATGGATAACCCAATCTGTGCAACATCAACAACATTCCAAGCCTTTTTGAAAAATCCTTTTCTTTCCCTTACTATCTTCCTGCAAGTAACGTAGAGAACTATTGCAACAGTCACAACGGCCACAAACTCGCAAAATGCAACCACTTTAGTCCACGGACCGATGTGCTGATATAGGCGGAAAGTATCAACTTTCAAGTGCGTTGAAGAACCCCCAGTACCCGCAAACTCCACCAAGTAAGTAACACTGCTGAATATATTGGCTGGAGCATTGAACACAGTAAGCTCGACAAAGATTGCACGTGTGTACTCATCAACCCAGTTGTAGGTTTGTAAATCGCTCATCGCTTTTCTTGCCTGGTCCATGAAGTAACCCAGGTCAGCAGTATATCCTCCACCACTGTAAATCGCTTTGCTGCCCCAAAAAGGCAGTCCGTCCAGTTTTAAAGCTGTTTGATATCGCCACGAAGCCGGACATGCCGAATAGCTCATGTCGGAGTTTTTTATCCATCCCGGTAAATAGAAGTCTTTTTCCTCATCGATAATGGAGTAAGAACCACTGCAGCTCATGTTTAGGTCTATAGAGTATTCGCTTGTACAGTTTCCTTCAAACAAAAAAAAGGGAAAGCTTCACCCGCTGTAGTAAATCAAATGTAACAGCAACTAGTTTGTGCTACATTTATTCCGAAGCGGATTTGAATTCAATTAATCTTGTCAACGTCCCTAGTGCAACGGCCTTTTAAATCAAACAGTCCTAAAAATAGTTTAAAACAATATGGAAGTCATAGAAAAGCATTTCAATGGCATACCTTTCTTGGACCTGAGTTGTCTAAGGCGTGGCATACCAATAACATACAAGTACTTGTCGTCAGTGAAGCCATCTGATTTGTCCTCATCACCGTTATACCACTTCTTGTCAAAGACAAAAGGTAACAAACCATTTTCCAAGAAAGACCAAAGACTCTGGATATCGTTAGTCTAGATAAAGTAAAAATATAAAACCAATAACAAATACCGCATGTAATCGTTCGCACGTGTTTAACAAAACGTGGCGCTTTCGTTCTATCTTCATCAGGTTTCTCACATATGAAGGGGCCTGAATACTACAGCCAACAAGGGACTAAAAGCTTCGGCCATACAAGGGAAGGACACATAAGTTAATGATAAAGTAGTCTGATCTTTCAGGTAAGTGAAGTTCTGAGAAAGTTCGTTGTTCAAGTGTAAGTCACTACTACCGACAACAGTCCTTCTCAGGGCCACGCTCACCCGAACGATCAAATCACTCTATTTCATGTTGAAACCGGGTTTAACACCACTTACATAATAAGTTAACTAATAGCAGTAAGACATAAAAGCCATCATCCCGTGTGTATCCACCAAAATAGTTAGGTCTCTCTTATTGCCGTCGAGTGGCATTGTCCCTTGCGAGAACTTACAGGATGAGGGACATGAAAGACTATAACTAGCGAGATGGCATTTAAAGCACAAAAACGTCATTGAGGAAAAAATGCTGGACATAAAGTGGCGAAGATTGGATGAATGTATTAGGGTTGGTAAACTTGAATTCTTACCGTACCTGTTCACCGAACACGTTTCTGAGATGTCTGCTCTGAGCGAAAGCGTCTGGGTCTCTCATAGAATAACTTATCACCAGCAACGACGACAAAAATAGCAGATGTAAGAAGTTTTCTTTCAGTATCCTGAGAGCTTTCATCTCGTTCAATTTGTACTTCCTGGCCTTCTCCACTAGAGTCTCGTCTGGAGGTTCAGATATGTAGGTTTGTCGTTTAATTGCCTCTTCTCTGTCAAATAAGTTTGGTTTGGCGTCTACGCTGCTTGTTTTCCTACTCGCAGATGAGCCTACTGTTAAGTCACTGGGTAGTTTCTTCAAAATGGATGAGACAACTAAGGCAGCAAGGAAGATTTTTAGGGGTTGTGTTATAAATGCGTCCTGGAAGAATGAGATAAGCATTGATGAAAGCCACTTGTTGGATATCTCCTTTCCCCACTGCATACTGTAAAACAAAGTAAATAAGGCGGAAGTCATCACTATGAGAAAACACAGGTGATATGCGATGTAGATCCACCAGTGAGGTAAGCGTCCCCCTGAAGCTTCCTGGTTTGGTTTTACTGGAACATCTTTGTCCGACCACTCATCACTGACAAACACTGCGTTTCTTCGGAAGGAACATGGCCTTGTATATTTTGAACTGGCTGTTTTCTTAAGCTTTAGATTTCGAAATATCTGTAAGACTATGATGTTGATTGGGAGTGTAATAAGACTGCTCTGAATTCCAATAATGATTTGCTTGAGACTCAATGTAAGTGGTCCAATGGAAACAGTGGATTCGTCAGGCCTGTTTGCAATGTTGTAAAACATTGCGTTTGTTATCATAGCACTAAATAGAAGCGACATACAGCAAGTCAATCTCTGGACACGTGTAAAGTTACTCTTTGAGGGTTTACCAACAACAGAGATCCAAAGGTGGCCATCAAATATGTCTTTCGATGTCTTAGTGCGAAAAAGGACCCCAAAACTTGTTAGTTCCTTTTTGTCGCTAACTAGCAGAACCCTCCTTACAGAGCCGTCTCCTCTCTCCAAGGCGAGCCAATGATCACATGCGAAAATATACTGTTCCCCTGTTTTATTATCGCGAATAATGACGTAACTGAGATACCAAGAAGAATTTATGCCTGACAAATCATGCCATACTGTAAGGTACAACAATTTCCCAAGATTATCAGGAAGTGATACAAGGAATTCATTCGTCGACCCTCTGGTGAATAGAGACTTGTTTTCATCCCTCAAAGCAATGGGGTTGCTTTCGCCACCCTCACCTACCAGGACTATAAAGACATTGGCCGTTGTACCAGAACCTCGCCATGAGCCAGTTTGGATTATAATCTCATAACCGTTTTGGGGTACACCCTCGTGGGTTTCTATCGTCGTAGGAATTCCCTACAATGGCAAGAAAATTATTAGTAATATCAATTGAAATGCATTATATTCTTATGAATATCCACGATTACATTTTGCGCTGCCCTGCTCAAAGAACATCTCTCACAAGACAAATTATAATTAAAGCCTTGTCCACCACTCCCTCTTTGTTAACGACCGTTACGTAATATCTATGAACAAACAGCTCTTCTAGCCTTTGAAGAAATTAAAAAAAAAAAAAAAAGGACACGTTTTCTGGTTTGAAAGGACGTTGTCTTGTGGAAAGTTGCACCTCTTGGGAGTTACTTTCAAAGCCACCTCTAAAAGTTAAAGCCTCTGAGAAAACAAAGGATTTAGTGAGAATCCAGATAAAAGGTTTCAGGCTCAACTTTGCTCAGTTTTTGCATCGTTTCTCTTACTGATGACATATTCATATCCAAAGCCCAATATTTATGGACCAACTTACAATAACTTCATCCCGCTTGTCCATTCTTCTCAGCCACACCACCATCAAAATATAGATGGCGAATGCTGTCACAATAGTTGCCAGTACAGCAACATTATCAGACAAATTTTTGAAGCCCTCGAACACTTTATCAAAGTCTATAGGATTTGGAGCTTGGATGAACCCTCCTCCAAAAGACGTCAGATGATTACATAGACAGTGGACTCGGTCAATTCGAGTCTTGTTCCCAACCTGTGAGTAAAATTATTCAAGCACTGTCATGAACATCTTGAATTTTATTGCAGTAATTACTCTGCGACGAAATTATAACTTCAGAAACAATAACATTTTTCTCCCTTTGTAACTATACCTCCCATGATTGATACCTGCTGTAATTGCATCAAATCATGTAACATCTCATACCATAACATGTACGTACCGTTACTTCTCTATATAATTTATCATAAGTTTCATTACAACGCACACACTGATTTGTAGAATAAGCGTGCTTGGTGCGAGTATCGGTTAACGGTAAGTGGTGATAAGCCACGATCTGAGCTGATTTTTGTTTTCACATTTTACAGCAAGATTTTAATGAATTTGACCAAATGAAAGTTTCTCTCAGAGTATGATTTAGTTGCTATTTTGAAATAAAACAAGCAACGAAGGGAATGGAATGTTTTTTATTTGCTTGGAAGTCAGGCGACGTTTGTAATGCCGACTTTGAGATATGTAATACATTCGTCAACAATGTGGCGGAAACTTTCCTCAAAAAGACAGAAAGAATGGCGGCAAAACTTAAATTACTAGCCAAGGTAGGTAGAGGGTTCGTTAAGTTAAAATTACTTTCCTCGACGAACCCTTCGTAAAAGCGAACTTTCGCTTAGTACTTTTTGAGCTGCAACTAAGACTTCTAGAAGAACACATTCCCCACCGTACCTGAACTCGGTATTGTTTTTAGTTTTTTGTTTGTTTGTTTTTTTTTTTTTACTTCCAAGTACCCTCGAATGGAATTCGCTAAACTTGAATCAACAATCAGGCAGAAGAAAAGAGCATAACCGTAATATACAGTTTTACTACGATAAAATTTTCAAACCGTTGTACAAAATCAACGGTAACAGTTATTTGCAAGATCAATGTCGCACGTTAAGAACTTAGGCGGCCTGCATGGCTTAGAGAGCCAGCTGACAAGCCCGTAAATTGGCCACTTTACAAGTTGTGAAATCATCGTTTCTCGGTCTCAGACCTCGTCGCTCCCCCTCTTTCCTTTTCCTGCGCTGTAATATTGAGAAATTGAGAAATACGGCTAAACCAAAAGTTACACTTATCATGTCAAAGTGTATCACGGTGTTACTTACCTTACATCCCTTGGAAGCCCATGTCTCGTTCTTGACGTTCCAGTATTTACATGGTGATGTAAAACTATTAACTGTATAATTGACGTCGTTATCAGCATCAAAGTTGGGTATTTGAAGAGTGTATTCCCCCCGTGGATCAGTCGTTGGTCGAGGTGGAGGATCTTTATATCTTATACAAGAGCGTTTGATTCGAGCACCATCGGAACAAGATCTCCGCACTCGAGACTGCGTACCATTTGATGCCTGATAACTCCTGATACCCAGGTAATATTCGCCAGATCTTAGTAGCGATGACCTGCTTATGAATACCGTGTAAGGATCATACTCGCAGTTCTCAGTCCCGTCATCCAAAACATTACATGACGAAAAGTCTGGCACAACAGTAACCAAGTATTGGTCTCCCATCTCGGGACGCTCCTGATAGCGCCAATAGATCGCAAAAAATACATCACTTTTGCTAGGTTTAATCTGAAAACTCATTGGTTGTTCCAAGTTTGTAATGTCAAATTTATGATAACGAATACTTCCGTTACCCCCTTTTACGAAAGCTGGGGATGGTTTCGGAAGCAACCTTACGTTTTGAGGTATAAACAGGTTGATTTCATTTTGAAGAGAAGATACGTTTAATTCATTTTTTTTTTCATCTTTCAGCACAACCATGAGAATGTGGGAAGAAATGGTCGAAGATGTACTGTCCCACGTGAATGGGTTGGTAGGAAAAACAAGTACCTAGGAATAAATTGTAAGAGAGTCATTGAATGTATTTGGCCACTAGCTTAACACTTGGGAAAATGCGAGTTACCTAACTTTTTCATGCAAAAAAATAAAAACATGAGAGGGTGAAAATTAAATAAAGAGTGTAGGGAAGTGAGTTAAAGTGTATTCTTTACTTGTTTTCCCTCCTCCCTCTCACTTTTCCATTAAAGTTTCCTTAATTTCCTATGACTATCTCACCAGTACTCCATTAAACGTTTCGCTTAGCCTCAGGTCGATGACAAACTTAAGCAACCGATATACTTGAGCTGAATATCATATTTTGCTACCTGTAAATCCACGTATCCACTGGCCGAATTTCCACCGAATACTTCAGTGAGGTTAGGAAAGTATACAGACACTTGTCCATTCCCAACGGTGTGCTCACCAACTATGTCCGATCTCATCTTTTGCAAAACCATTGACATTTGAGGTACAGACATAACCACAGGCTCTTCTCCAACAACGGTTAAAGAACTCAACACATCAGTAACATTACCGAGAGTTTCCATGGCATCAGTTGTAATTGCCTTTGCCTAGAAACAATTAATAAAACGTCGAGGGATCAAAAATGGATATAGCGGTTATTTACTTAAAGGTTGTTAATGAGCTAGAATAGGAGTATTTGTTGTGAACTGAGGTAATGTCTGTGAAAGCTTGCATTGTTCCCATTCATTGCTTAGTGAACGAAGTAATTGTTAATTCGCGCAGTGCTTTTTGGTGCGGTTGTAAAATTGTTTTTTTAGTCAATAAAGAATCTATATAGAATATCACTCAATCGAAATACCTTTTCAGTGGCGTTAGAAGACCGTTGCAACTCCTGAGAAGAATATTCCTCGTAAACTCGGGCCGAATCGCTGGACGCCATGACGATATTCACTAAGCCCGCTCCTACAACGATCGCTGTGTCATTGATGTGACTTGAAAGAGTTTCCCTGTCATAAGACTTTTTATTGATCAAGTCTGCCATGTCTTGATAGGATTTGAGGCTAGTTTCCTGAAATTTTTTGAACGGTATCACGAATGATAAGCACTTTGTTTGAGGACTTCAATGTTTCATAATATCATTCAGACAAGTAGCAAAGCATAGACAGTAAGAAACAATTAACAGGAATGCAAGATCCTAAATGGGGAAGCAATGTTTCAATCTTTTTAACCTTCAAAACAACGTGCTTCGTGCGAAGTTTCGTACCTGAATGTGGACAGGAATCTCGTCTTTAATCATGATCACTTGATTCAAAACTGATCCTAATTGCTTCACATCAGAGAGAGATGATGCTGTTCTGTTTGTAAGGATAGTTGCCAATGTCGCTCTTAGCTAAGAAATACAAGACCTTGAGCAAGTCAGTCACATATTGTCGTTGAAAGGATGGAATTTTTAATCGCTTATCGCATTCACGAGGTATATTAAATCGTGATACAGATCTCAACGTTTTTCAGTCTACGTTGGCAGACAACGACATTTACAGAACATCATTGTCTTACTGCCTTGGACCACAGACATGCAACTGGACGACACTTAAGTGTGGTAGCCTAAACATGACTATAGAACTCTGATCTAAATTTCGGGTTCCTTTAGTACAACAGGTAAGGACAAAGAAAAATAATTTCATCGAAAACTCCTTGACTTGCGCAAAAATAGTATATAACAGAAATAATGAGAGATAAAAGAACAAGTCAAGCTTTCTACCAGTAAGTTGGAGCTAACGTTTTAAAAGGAAGTTAAAACATATTAGAGAAATCAAAAGTCTCACTTGTCTTCGCTTCTCTTTTCCTGTACTTTCATTTTGCATTGCAAAAGCATTCAGAACAGAGGCGATCGCATTCATCTCGCGAGTGGCTTCCTGTGTCTTTCCCTCTTCCATCAGAGAAGACAACGACTCAATTGCGAAGTTCTGGAACTTTGATAAGGTCTCACTTTGCTGTTTTGTACCAAGGAGTACCTGTAATTGAGCGGATAACAGAATGAAACTAGTGGAACTATTTTTGATTCTTCGACTAATGTATACATATATATACATATATTAAATATATTATACATATATTACATATACTATATATATACATATATTAAAAACTGGATCATTGGATAATGCAATTCAAGACTTAAGAAAGATGACTTCGGTCGTGTATCTTTAATAGATCCTTAGTTGGGTTTCATATGGGGTTATAGCCTTCCCCTACCCTGTCACCTTGGAAATCAAGTTTCCCGGGAGACCACGTCTCCGATCACGTAAATCACATCTTCGATTGCCTTGTTGCCAGCATATTTGTCCTGATAATGTAGTGGTCAGCACACCTGACTAGTACAGGGGGACGTGGGTTCAAATCCCGCTCAGGGCAAACTTTCTTTTCAAACATTTATTCTATTTAAGTATGATTATTTGGGGTGTGCAGGGTCAGGGTTTCCCTCGTATACAGAATTTTTTTAATTGAAATTAGCCTGTATCCGTAATTGGATCCTCCTTTGTCATCCGCTAAGTTGACTTCGGTCGTGTACGTATCTTTAATAGATCCTTAGTTGGGTTTCATATGGGGTTATAGGCTTCCCCTACCCTGTCACGTTGAAAATTAAGTTTCCCAGGAGACCACGTCTCCGATCACGTCAATCACATCTTCGATTGCCGTGTTGCCAGCATGATTGTCCTGATAGTGTAGTGGTCATCACACCTGACTAGTAACAGGGGACGTGGGTTCAAATCCCGCTCAGGGCAAATTTTCTTTTCAAAAATTTATCCTATTTAAGTATGATTATTTGGGGTGTACAGGGTCGGGGTTTCCCTCTTATACAGAATTTATAGATTTATATATATAT